>NC_066872.1:44112752-44412752 GCF_022985175.1 Labeo rohita
ATTCATTAATGTTTATATTTATTAAAGTCCATGTATATATTCAATTACTAACAGATGAATCATTTAATAAATGTATTATTTAATATATTTATTGATTTAAATATCAACATATTTATAATTAAAAATAATTTATATATTATTTACTCTCTTTTATTGTTGTTTTGCCATAGTTTTTGTCTTTTAATGACAATCTTTTAAATATTTTGTCAATATTTAATTTCATACTCATTACTTTTAGTCCATTTTACACAAAAAAAATCCTATAATTTAGTCAGCAGACATTACATTTTAGTTTACCGTGTTTTAGATTCCAATAATGCTAATAATAATACTAAATATTCTCTCTCTCTATATATATGCATACGTATGCACATATGCATGCGATAATCAAGTGAAAAAGTAATGGAAATGTATTGATCAGAAGGTGTGGGAACCCTGCTTTTCTGTGATTGTATAAGGACACAATTGCCTCTTTTCTCATCCGAGTGTGTAATTACCAGATCACATGAAATTACCAAGTCTTTAAATCTCGTTTAATACTGCGGGTTTAATGCACTCTTCTCCAGAACGATCTGTTCCAATGATCATGATGATTTCTGTGCTTTCCTCTGTCTCTCTTTCTCTATCAGTATTCCTATCCTGCCGAACGCAGGCCTGTTCCTCCCGCGCAGAGCATCACTGCACAGTCTCTGCAAGGCAAAACGGTACGCTTTCCCTCTTCTCCACCCACCTCGTTCCTCTGTGCAAAGACAACGTTTGTAACTCGCACATCTACAACTTTGCTTTTCTCTCAAACTCTTTGCATTTTTCAGTTGCAAGCCACCGAGGATTCGTTGAGGCTTTGGCTTGCAAATGAGCAGAATATTTTACACGCAGAGGTTAAAGCTGCTCATTTAAAGTCGACATGAAATCAAAATGACCATATTTACATGCTTCGGGTTAAACGTAAAAGAAAATCCTGATTGTGCGGTTGCGTCTAATAAAATAGGTTGCAAATATCATTTCATGTTGACTTTAAAGGTAAACGGATATTCGAATGTTCAAGTACAGGTGTTCACTTGCGGTAGGTTATTCAGGCTTTAGGTGTTGAATTAAACTCGTCTGACAGAGAGATGAGTGTTTGTGTGTGTGTTTATGATGACAGGAGAAGCGCTAATACCATAAGCTCTTAAAACTATAATTACTATTCTCTCACTTGACGTTTCAGGTTCTGGCAGTCTAAAGCCGCCTTTTTTTCTTTAAGCTTCTGCTTTTATTTATTCATTTTTCAGACGCAAAGCACAACTGGCAGAAAAGGCCTGCGATATTATTTCAGGCAGAGAGCATTTTAATGAAAAGGCCTACGGTCACTTGATGAAATATTAATAGAGCTCCTCCGTATGTGTTTTACTCATCGCCGCTGCTGTAAAAATGTCTTTTCAGTGCATGAAATTCAATTTAGGACCTTAAACATTTTGGTTTATGATATCACTTCTTTTATTTGGAATAATGTAACTATTGAGAAACATGAGATAATGTCAATCCCAAGGTTATTTTCTTCAAATATCATCTAATTGGTGAGCAGAACAAGTTTCTAAGGATAAATTGGCATAAACCTGGGATTTTCTTTTTTATTTTAAACTTAATTCAGCTGTTCCTCATGGAAAATCCAGCTTGTAGTTAGTTTATAGCTTAAGAACCTGGTTATTCGTGGCTATTTAACTAGTTTGTGCAGCTTAACTGAACCTGGTAGAGCTGATTAGTCGTGTTGGTTAGAAATTACAGGTTTATGTCAGTCTATCCTGAAAAAATGTTATACTGTAAATGTACTTATTTACAGAGTTTGTACTCACTGGACTGGTATATTATTTATTAATATTTTAAATTAACTATGTATTTAATATTTTGAATTTATTATATTTTTTAAAAGTTTTATTAGTTTTATTAATTTTATTGTGCTTATATATAATATATATATATATATATATAACATTTATAAATAATAATTTATTTACTACCTGTTAGTTTTATATGTAGTTTATATATTTATTAATAATTTAAATTAGCTCTTTTCATTTTTATTTTCATTTTAGATTGTCATTTTGTGCTTGATTTTCTATTCTACTATTTTCTATTATATTTTATAACGTTTATTTTTAATATTTTTAATTTGTTTAATTTTGTTGTGCTTAATTAAACGCATATATAATTGACAATTATTTATTTGCAATTTTTAAATATCTTGTCTTAGTTTTTATTAAATATTTTGAATTAGCTGTTATTTTTTTCATGTTTTTTTAGTTTTGTAGTGCTTAATTACAGTATATATTTATATATAAATATACTTTCTAATTATTTGTTTTCAGATTTGTTTTTACTTCCTGTTATTTATATAATATTATGTAGTATACAGTATTAGTATAGCATTACTATTTTAAATTAGCTTTTATTTTTTGTATTCATTTTTAGATTTAGTAATTTTGTTGTGCTTGTTCCATTTTTTTAAATCAAATTTAAATTTAACCCTTTATATTTTGTTATTTGTTTTATTACTTTTTGTACTTTATTATATATGTTTTATATATGTATATATAATTTTCAATTATTTATTTACAGATTTTCAAATTCATATTATTTACACTATCATAGTATTTATTAATATTTTGAATTAGGCTTTTATTTATTTATTTATTTTTAATTTTAGTTAAAGTTTCTGTTATTTTGTTGTGCTTGATTTTCCATTTTTGACTCTAACTTGAGCTTAAATTTATTTATATACTGCTGTAATAGTTAT
Organism: Labeo rohita; assembly: GCF_022985175.1. Taxonomy (NCBI): domain Eukaryota; kingdom Metazoa; phylum Chordata; class Actinopteri; order Cypriniformes; family Cyprinidae; genus Labeo; species Labeo rohita. Next base: position 44,115,526 of record NC_066872.1, read on the forward strand.
TATTTTGCAATAGCTGCAATGTTTGGTTTTGTTGTGCTTTTATTATGTATGCATGTTTTTATTTATGTATATATAATTTCCAATTAATTATTTACAGATTTTCTAATTTATGTTTACACTATCATAGTATTTATTAATATTTTTTTTTAACATTTTTTTTTTTTATTTTAAAATTCTTAAAAGCAAATTTAAACTTAAACTTATTTATGTACTATTATAGTTTTTGTTATTGTTTTAAAATAATGTTTTAGATTTTTACATTTTTCATTTTAGTTTTATTAATTTTAGTTAAAGTTTCAGTATTTTTCCATTGTTAATAGAAAATTTAAGCTCAAAGCAGACTGTAATTAGTTTCTAGCTTAAGAGCCTGGTTATTCATGGTTTATGCGTCTTAGCTGAATCTGGTAGAGCTGGTTAATCATGTTGATTAGATTTCTCAGGTTTATGTCAGTCTATCAGAGTATTCAGTGTCTAAGAAAATTCAGCTCATCTGAACACGTCCTCTGTATGAAACATGGCCCGATTTCCCCCATAACCCCCTTCATGACGGCCCACACTAACCGCTGCTCCTGTCGCCCGCCGCAGCCAGAGGAACTGACCCTGCTGCTCATCAAGCTCCGGCGGCAGCAGGCCGAGCTCAACAGCCTCCGCGAGCACACGCTCGCTCAGCTAATGCAGCTAAACCTGGATGCCGCCAACCCAAAGGTCAGCCTCGCGGATCGCTAGCCTGTGCATCCCAGAGTGAAGGGCTTGTTAGTTTCCCCCGCCAAACCCCGGCCACCCCACAACCCAGCCTGTCCATTTCCACGTTTGGTGGTTTTCCCATTGCTTCCGCATGCTGGTGTGGATCGGATGATGTCTGATGAAATACGTTTCAATGCCAGATTTAATGCACACTAGCGGTCGAAGGTTTGGAATAATTACGATTTTAAAATGTTTTTGGAAGAAGACTTTTGTGCTCACCAAGCCTGCATTTATTTAGCTAAAAATACAGTAAAAACGGTAGTAATGTGAAATATTTTTACAATTTAAAATAACTGTTTTCTTTGTGACTATATTGTAAAATGTGGTTTTTTTTTCTGTGGCACAAAGCTGAATTTTCAGCATAATTACTCCAGTCTTCAGTGTCACATGATCCTTTAGAAAGCATTCTAATATGCTGAAAACAGCTACACTGCTTTATAATTTTGTGGAAGCTATGATAATTATATATATATATATATATATATTATTTTTAAAATATATTAAAAAAAAAATTAAAAAAAAATAAAAAATATATATAATATATATATAATATATGAATTTAATAATTGTGTATTTTATTTTTAATAAATGCAGGTAAATAACAAAATAATTTTTGTTTATTTAATTTTTGAGATTTTCTACTGTCTGTACCGGTGTTATCCTATTATTATTTATTTTAATATTATAATATTTTTTGCAATTTTCAAATTGGCTTTTATTTTCATGCTTTAGATTTTGTATTAATTTAATATTAAATACAATATATAATTTAATACATTATATAATATATAATATAATACATTTTATTTGTAATAAATGCAGTTCAATAATTCTGTTATATAATTTATAAATATAATTTGTATTTATTTAATTTTGAGATTTTCTACTGTCTGGACCAGTGTTATCATATTAGCATTTATTTTAATATTATAATATTTATTAAGGTTTATAATGGGATTTTATTTTTTATATTTTAAATTTAATATTAATTTAATATTAAATATATAATGAAATATATTACATAATATAATACATAATGTAATAAATTAAATATAATATGATGTAACACTTCTATGTAGCTTTTTTAGTCATTTTATTACTTTAACTTATTTTAGTTTCAAAGGCAGTATTTATTTATTTATTTATTTTGGATAATTTAAGGTTCGTTTAAATTATTAAATATTTTTTACAGAAAGCTCTAAAAAGAACCATTATTAATAATTGAGCAGCAAATCAGCATATTAGAATGATTTCTGAAGGATCATGTGACTTTGAAGACTGGAGTAATGATGCTGAAAATTCAGCATTAAATCACAGAAATAAATTGCGTTTTAAAACAAATCAAAATAGAAAACAGTTCTTTTAAATTGTAAAAATATTTCATAATTTTACTGTATTTTTAAACAACCTTGGAGAGCCTTCATTCAATAAATCCTAATTATTCCAAACTTTTGACCAGCTGTTTGAAGAAACGTCTCTTCCTTTCCACTAACATGTGAAATCCCTCCAGTCCTGTAGGTTTGGATCATGTTTTGTGCGGCTGCTGCATGCGTCTCACGCAGTTTGAAGAACATGATCAGCAGAAGTTGTGTTTCTGTTTGCAATCCTAGATGTTTTCTTTGGTGGACCCGTTTATTTCTGATTTGCTCTTCGGCTTCGCTCATAAAAGTGCATGATGAACTTGAGGCGAAAGTTTGCAGTTGTTGACTTTGAATGGCTTCTTGAGTTTTTCGTTTTGCACTTCCCCTGCTCTGAAGCCCACGTCTCGCCAACGTCTCTGGTTTTTCTCACTGCTCTCCTCTCATCTTCTTTCTCTTGCCGTCTCTAGAGTGAAATCCTTTCGCATCACCTACAGAGGAATCTCATGTACTTGGACAGCCAGGTGAGGGCCTTTCCTGTTTCTCACTTCCTGTTTCTCTCTTTCTCATTGTCTTATTTCTTTGGCTACTGTACTTTTATTACAGCGCAGATCAAACTCGAGCGTTTTCTCTGTTCTCCGGCCCTCAGTGCATCTGCTGCAGTTCTTTGTTCTGTTGAAGTTGTGCGTCTGTTGAATGCAGATGGTGTCTCTTAAAATAGCAGTTCATTTAAAGCTTTTTTAGCAACAAAACATGAAGCTGGATTCATTTGTATTGTTTAGTTTGTCAGGCTTAATTCTCAGTGGTAGCCTGCTGTGAATGCATTGTGTTTTTCATTTAACTACTACAGCACAGCACTGGAAGTAAGTAGTTATTTTTAATTTTAAAGTGTTGGTAATTTTATTTATTATATATGTATGTATGTGTGTGTGTATATATACATATTATATTATATTATATTATATTATATTATATTATATTATATTATAATATATATTATGTTTTATTTATTTTATTATTTTTTTTATTTACTTATTTTGTTCACTTACTTTAGTTGCGACAGCAATATTTATTTTTCTTTTCTTTTTTTGAGATTGAGTTTATTAATTATATTGTATTGTATTTTATTTTTAATGAATGCAGTTAAATAATTGTGTTATATAATTCATATAATAATTCTGTTCTATTTATTTATTTAGAGATTTTCTACTATCTTGACCAGTGTTATCTTATATTATTTATTTTCATATTATAGATTATATTTTAAATTAATTTCTTTTTTTAAATTTTTATATAAATATTTCATGTTATATGAATATTTTAATATTTCTAGGAAGCTTGGGCTTTTTTGAGTTTTAAGTTTAATAATTATATTATGTTTTATTTTTAATGAATGCAGTTGAATAATTCTGTTGTTTAATAAATATATTTTCTATACATTTATTTAGAGATTTGTTTTTTTACTATCTGGACCAGTGTTATCTTATAAATATTTATTTTAATATTATAGTATTTATTGGAATTTCTAATTAGCTTGGATTTTTATATTTTCTGAGGGTTTTTTTTAGTTTATAGATGAAATTTAATAATTATATTATGTTTTATTTTTAATGAAATGAATAATTTGATGCAGTTGAATAATTATGTTATGTAATAAATATATTTTCTATTTATTTATTTATTTAGAGATTTTATCAAATAATTAATTTTAATATTATAGTATTTATTGAAAAATAAATTTCTAATTAGCTTATATTTTAATATATATTTTTTTATATTTCAAATATATACACTCTGGACCAGTGTTATCTTATTATCTTATAATTGTTTATTTTAATATTATAGCATTTATTTTAGTTTTGAGATTAAGCTTAAGAATTAGATTTTATTTATTTTTAATGAACGCAATTGAATAATTCAGTTATATAATAAATATGTTTTCTTTTTTTTATTTATTTAGAGATTTTCTACTTTCTGGACCGGTTTTATCTTGTTATTGTTTATTTTTTTTTGTTTTTTTTTTAATATTATAGTATTTATTTTATTTGAATGATTTTCAAGCACACCAGTGAGCGCTATAGCATATTTTGGGAGACATTTTAATGTTTTAGGTTCAGCTTTTCTCTCCAATGATCCATCTTTTTGAAAAGGTCAACTCAGAATAACATTACCCAGCAAATGTTTTTCACTTTCTTTGACAGGAACCATTTATTGCCTTTTAACATTGTATTGCATTACCAAAGTGCACGCAGTCATTATTCTGGAACAGCGGACAAGAGTAAAGCAGACATGTGATATTTGTGAGGGTCGAATCTGTAAAAAAAAACCACAGTGCTTTGATAACGGCTGTTACTCCTCCTCCTCCTCGTGTACTAGATGAAGGAGAATGAGCCAGTAATCTTCATGATTCACACTATGATTGAGAACTCGGCGCCGAGGCCGCAACTGTACCAGCAAGTAAGGTTTCGGAACACACGGTTATGCTCCTCCCCCTCTCGTGTCATGGGCCCCGCCTCTTTGTCGAAGCTCCACCCCCTCACTGCCCCATCCTGTGTCGGTTTCGTTCCAGCACATCCCATTGGTTTTCCTTGTTGTTGTTGTTTTGTTAAAAGTGGAACTGGTATTTTTGGCATGGCTTGAACGTTTTCGTACGCCGCGCGGATCACAGCTGCTGGTGCTAATGTGCCGTTCATTAGCAATGGCTTCATCCATCACGCCGGCTTTCATTTGTTAGCGCAGACTCCAGTGTTTGGAGACCGATGTGGTTTACAAAGCCTTTTGAGCTCAAAAGGAAAAGCATCGCACAGGTTTTATGTGCTTTAAAGGCCCATTCACATCAAAGACGGTCATTCTGTGAGAACAGAGAAGTCGTAGCTAAAACAATAACGACACAGAGCAACAGTATCGCTGACAATTTTATGTGCTAAAGCATTTAAAGCAACATGAGAAATAATTGTTGGTGTGAATGGGTCTTCATTAGATAGAAATCCAATCATGTCATGCAAAAGTCAGCAAACAGGATGAAGCTGAAAGGTAAAGTGTCATGTTGTAAGACAATTCTGAGTGAATTAAGACTTTGTTTGGCCATGAAGTCTATTTTTTGCAATAAAATAGATTTATTAAAATGAAATTGTTGTTCGTATGACGATGGGATTATGATGCTATGCGTAAAACTATTATAAAATAAATTATTTATTTTAAATGAGATAAATAATCATATTGACATAAGCGCAAAAATATAGTTTTAAGACAAAAATACTGTAAAATATTGCAAAAAATTGCTTAAACTTTAATGCAACTTTAATTGCTTAACTTTTTAATCATTGTTTTATTTTTTAATTATATTCTTTTTTATTCATTTATTATTTATTTTTATAAAATTATTTTTACATTTAAACTCTATTTGACTTATTTATTTTATTATATTTTATTATGAAATATTTTATATTAATAAGCTTTATTATAAAATATTCATTGTTCATATTTTGTACGTAATTTTTAATTTTAGTTGCTTAATGTGTGAAATATTCCACATATTTATGAAAAAAAAAATTTAGGTTTATTTAAAATAATTTCTATTTATTTATTTCATTTTTTTTTTTTAATTAAAGTAAAAAAAAATCAGGTTTATTTAAAATTTCTGAAAAGTATATTTTAGTTTTTTTGTTAACATAATTACAAAATATAGTTTTAATAAAATATTGCTTAAATAAACTTGCATTTTGTACAAAATTTTTAATTGCTTTAACTTAAGGCATTTTATTAATTTTTGTATTATTTTTTATTATATTGTTTTTTTTTAGTAATTTATCCATTTATTTTTTATTTTTGTTAAATTATTTTTAAATTTAGACTTAAATAAACCTTAAATAAACCGGATTTTTTCTTTTAAATAAAAATTATTTTAAATAAATAAATAAATTATTTTAAATACACCTATTTTTAATAAATATGTGGAATATTTCACACATTAAGCAACTAAAATTAATATTATGTACAAAAAATGAACAATGAATATTTTATTTTGTACATATTAATTTTAGTTGCTTAATGTGTGAAATATTCCACATATTTATTTAAAAAAAAAAAAATTACATCAGTAAATATTTCTCAGTAAAATCAGCAAACAGGGTCAAAGTTGAAATTGCTTAAATAAGACTTCTTTGACCGTAAATATTTCTTACGACCATTAAATCTGTATTTTGCAGTTTTTATTAAAACTATATTTTTGTCCTTCTGAAAACAGGATTTTCATCAACAGGATCGTTTCATTATAGTTTAACTCATAGCGTCAGATATTAGCTGCAAAAACATGATTTTGTGCATTAAATATTTAATACGTTCATATTTTTTGTATAATGTGTTCATTTTAGCAGCTTAATGTGAAGTATATTCCACAAATGCACTGAAAATATGTATGATTATTATAAAATATAAAACTCTCAAAGTATACATTATTAGAACACATGCAGTAGCTGCAGTTAAATGCAATTTGTGACGGATAAATAGCATGAGATTCCTCCATCAGACTGTTTTCTCACTTTTTGATGTTGCTGAAGTAAGCTGGTTTATATACTGGATGGTTGTGAGTTTGATTGACAGGCGTTCTGTCCAATCACAACGTCAGACCCACCTTTTGAGCGCTGTGGCTCGGACGTAGCAACAGTAACTAAGGGGCGGGTCTTCGTACGTTTTCTTAAATCTCCTGCAGCTGCTTCCTCACACGGTGCTGTGAAATCTCAGAAATGCTTTAAAGCAGCTGAGATTCCCCTGCGTCTTCACTCAGTGTCACGACTTTCTCCGGCTCTTGCGGTTCTTGTGTCCCCGAACGCGTGAGGGCTTTCGGATCCAGGCTCTAGTTTTCATTAGTCACACTAACTCGAGCGCTGACGGAGCGGACCGAGGGGGACGGTAATTACCGCGGCGCACGGCTGACCCGCGAGCCTGTGGGGAACATCCAACCTCCTGAAACCTGCCGTACGAGTGCCGTCGCCCTCCGAAACCGACCTCCAGATAGTTTCCAGCACAAGATCCGTTTATATTTAACACAAAAATGCTGTTGGACTTCTTAAATTGGCGCTCAAACTGTGTGTTTGTGTCCCTCTGGTGTCCCCGTAGCAGATGTTGTGGACGTGTACGACACGAGCGCTGTTAACAGTTTTCTGAATTTTTTTCTGTTTTTAGCACACCAGATGGTGCTGAAGCAGCTTTATTTCCGTGATGAGATGATTCATGTCTACATAAACTCATCCGGCTGCGGAAAAGTGTGAATGAGAGTGTGTGTGCGCTGCAAAAAATGATTTTCTTACTCAGTGTTTTTGTCTTGTTTTCTAGTACAAATATCTAAACGTCATTAAAGCAACATACATTTACTTAAAAGATCTTCAAAAGTCAATTTACTTAAAGTGTAGTAAATTAATTCTATGATTTATATGCATTAATAGAAATTATATAAATAATAAGCGAATATTTTTTACCAGACATTAAAACTGCATTTTGCAATATTTTATTAAAAATATATTTTTGTGCTTATAACAATAGGATTGTTAGCTTATTATTTTTTTGTAGTTTCAATCGTAGCTACAAATATGAGCTAGAAAAATGTTAATATTATGTACATAAAATGTTAAAGATATCTTCATATTTTGTAAATAATATGCATGTTTTATTACCTTAATGTGAAGAATATTCCATAAATGCACTAAAAAAGAAACAATTTTCACACAGAAGTCACTTGTAAATTTATTTTATTTATTTATATTATTGATTTATTTAATGTATTTATTTATGTATTAATTATAGTTTCAACCATACCTTTATATGAGCTAGAAAAGCATCAGTATTTTGGACATAAAATGTTAAAGATGTATTCAGATTTTGCACAAAATATAAATTCATTTTTTTCCCCATAAATGCACTGAAACAAAAAGCACAATTAAATCACTTGTCACTTTATTTGAAGCCTTTTGAATTGAGTGCATATATATGAGATTTTAAATAAAATTTAAATGAAGATTTTACTGGCTGTAAATATTTCTTATCAGCCATGAAAACAGTGTTTTGTACTCTTTTTAATAAAACTATATTTTTGTGCTAATAAAAACAGAATTTTTAGCTTATTATTTTATTATAACTTGCATTGTAGCATCATATATGAGATTAAAAAAAAAACAGATTTTATACCTAAAATATTGAAGATATATTCATATTTCATGCATATTCATTTTAGTTGCTTAATGTGAAGAATATTTCATAAATGCACAAAGGAATCACTTGTAAATCTAAATGAAGCCTTTATATATAATGCATATATAAATAAGACTTTAAATTAAGACTTTATTGGCTGTAAATATTTCTTACCAGCCATGCAAACAGTATTTTGCAATATTGTTATTTCATTATAGCTTCCGTCGTGGAATCATATATGAGCTAGAAAAAACAGATTTTGTTCCTAAAATATTGAAAATATATTCATATTTTGTGTATATTGATTTTAGTTGCTTAATGTTAAGAATATTTAATAAATGCATTAGGAAAAAATATTTATATTTACTTGAAGCCTGTGTATATGATGCATTATGGAAGTATTTCAATGCATTAATTATGCTTTGTAATATACCTTAGTTACACCCACAGTTAATGTACATTATAATACTTATCTATTTATTGTTACACTTTTAGAAAGTAAAATGCATTAAAACACAGAAAACTACCAATTTGAGACGTAACAAGAAACCTGTGAATATTCTAATGCATTTTAACCTTGTTTACAATTATTTATGTAATGCGTTATAATGCATATTATGAATAGCTTTAATGCGTTATGCATAAAGACTTCAAGTGAAGTCTTTTATTATTTTAAACATTAGCCTGCTTACTTTTGATACGTGTTTCAACATTTTTTTCCTTTTTAAGTAAATGTATGTTGTTTGTACTGGAGAACAAGACAAAAATACTGAGTAATAAATCATTGCGTTGTGAATCCGTATGTGTACAAACTTCCATCTGACTTTCCCATTTGCTTCCTCTGAACTGTTTGGACGGAGTTTGCATGTTTAATGTGGGTTGTGTGGTTGGTGTCAGTCCCAGTGCTGTTGTATACGGTCTGACTGTATATAAAGATCCCTGTTGCACAGCGCCACACATTTATATGATCTCAGCTGCAAGTGCTACAAGATTTACTGAAGTTACTGTTGCCAAAAAGTTCATTGTTTAAGCTCTCAGTTTGTGTTTACCTTTATCTGACAGCATATTGATGAGTAAGTTGCATGTACGGCAGTAGTAAATCAACTACACAGGCTCATGTCGCCGCTTGCTCCATCGCTTCATGCGCAGAGAGTCTCAAAGCAGTCTAGAGCGGCGTATAACACTTTCTAGGATGTATTATGTATTGCATATCGTATCTGACGTTATTTCCTCTCATTTCAGCAGATGAGTCCTGAAGAGTACAGAGAAAACACTTACATATACAGACCTGAGGAGCTGGACATTGATGTAAGCTGACTCTCTTACTGTAAACATAAAATATAGTGTACAAAAAACTAATTTATTCAGTGTTCTATACAGAAATGTACACACTTTAAGCAAAACCAGGAGTGAAACGTGAAAAATTAAGGTGTAAATGATCACAAATTAATTTTCAAATTCTAAATTAAACTACTTTTTGGTCAAATGTGAAATAAAAATATTTAAAAATTATAATTTACTTTAAACGTTAAATGTTGTAATTCATATTTAAACCAAAAAAAAAAAAAAATTTTAAATGCAGCTTTTTAATAGCAGTTTAAAAAGCATTTGTTTTTGCTTTTCGTGACCCATTTTTTATTTTATTTTGTAGATTTTTACCAGCTGAGTTATAAATGCTGTTAAAAAGTCATCAAAATGTATTATATGGTTAATTTATCAACTATATTAGCAACTTTTTAAGCCATGAATAAAGATGAGTATGAAGATGGAATATGGACTAAATATAGATTCATAAAAGTTTTACTGAAGTCTGAGTGCAAACTAAGAATAAATACTGTTCTGTATGTTAATCAAAGCTTTTCAGGCTGCTGAAACATACACGCTGTTCCGTCATAATTATTGGTGATGTCTCTACATTTTGATATTTCATATGTGAAATATGACAACAGGAAGGAAAGATGGCTATTTTATTTTGTTTTGTTTTGTTTTGTTTTGTTTTGTTTTATTTTATTTTATTTTATTATTTTTTTGTGCCATTTTTATGACCTCACATTCATTGGAGACTGAAACTTACCTATTATTCTGTTATGATTTTTGGTGTTGTCTTTAAGTTTTGATATTTCCTTTATATATTTATAAATATATTTATATTTATAATTTATATATGTGCAATATGACACCAAAAAGGGAAAATGTTTTATTTTATTTTATTTTATTTACTTTTTTATCTATCTATCTGTCTAATATTATATTATATTATATTCCAAATAATGTTTTCCCCACATTTTTACCAAATTACATTCATTGGAGATGAAAACGTGCTAATTTTTCTGTTATAAATATTGGTGTTGTATTTATGTTTTGATATTTCTTATCTGTAATAAGACACTAGGAAGGAAACATTTATTTTATTTTATTTTAGTTTAGTTTAGTTTTACTTTTTTATCTATCTGTCTGTCTAATATTATATTATATTATATCATATTATATTATATTATTGGTGTCTTAAAGTTTTGATATTTCTTTTTTTATATTTATAAATATATTCATATGATATTTTATATTTATTTATATTTATATATGTGCAATATGACACCAGGAAGGTTATTATTTTATTTTATTTTATTTTAAATATTGTATATCTATCTATCTATCTATCAAATGTATTGTTTTATTATATTATATTATATTATTTTATATATTACAATTATTTTTCCCCACATTTTTACAAACTTACATTCACTGGAGATGAAAACTTACTCATTTTTCTGTTATAAATATTTTATTTTTTGTATTATTGTATTTTATTCCAAATTCTGCAAATTAGTATGCATGCTGTTTTAACAACTGCACATTCATTGCGGACTGCTTGGTTTCTTTGTACATATTAAAGATTTGAAATGCGTTTGCTTAAAAATAACTCACTTGAATAGATCTGACCTTGACTTTATCGTTACAGGCGAAATTAAGTCAACTCTGTGAGCAGGATAAAGTAGTGAGAACTCAAGAAGAAAAACTGCAGCAGCTGCACAGAGAAAAGGTAGCGAACATCTCCATCCTCATCATCTCTCAGTGCATTTAGACGGCCGTCTCATTCACACACGTGTATATTTGCAGCACACGCTGGAGACGGCCTTACTGTCAGCCAGTCAGGAGATCGAGATGAGCTCTGAAAACCCCGCGGCGGTGCAGAGCGTCATCCAGCAGCGGGACGTCCTGCAGAGCGGCCTGCTCAGCACCTGCAGAGAGGTGTCGCGCGTCAACGCCGTACGTCCCTCGTACCGTTCGCTTTGATTGATGCAATGCTACACGCTGTCATTCGCTCACCCATAATGCTGTGCTGCTGACAGGAGCTGGAGCGAAGCTGGAGGGAGTACGATCGAATGGAGGCGGACGTCACCATGGCCAAAACCAATCTGCTGGAGCAGCTCGAGGCCCTCGGGAGCCCACAGGTGACACGATTGATTGAATACCAGCAATATGTGACTGCATATTCAAGATAATATCATAGACGCTGAGCTGGGGTGTTTGTGTGTGTGTGCAGACGGAGCCGCCCAGCCAAAAACACGTCCAGATCCAGAAGGAGCTGTGGAGAATTCAGGATGTGATGGAGGCGCTGATCAAGAACAAACCCAAGAGAAACACAGAACCCAGTGAGAGAACGAGAAAAACACACAAACACACACACAACAACAACTCAACTCACTCATAATCAACACGTCAGTCACAGATATGAGCGACAGTAATATGTATTTTATTTATTTAATTTTTTATTTATTTCATTAATTCGTTTATTTTTTTTTTTTTTCAGAATTCTGCTTTGTCCTGCCAATGTATTTATTGGCCTCAGCATGAAAATTACACATTTTTAATAATATATACATTTTCGTATATTATTTATTTAAAAAGTATACTTGTTTACATGCATTTTTTTACAAATTTTTTCATTAAAAAAATTCATTCTTTATGGTAATTTGCAATAACACACACTACAAAAATGAATAAATAAATGAAAGACAAAACCTTTTTTACAATTTCGATTTTATAATTCTGTATTTACATTTATACTTTAAAATGTATCTTTTAAAATCTGTAAATTTTGTTTTTTTGAATTCTGATGATTTTTACATGTATTTGTAACATACATTTTTTCTTTACAGTAATTTTCAGTAAAAATTATTGTACTTTTGTACATTTTTTTTTTGTGCATTTGTTTCCCTAATTTTTTTTCTTTATAGTCATTTGCATTAACACAAAGCAAAAATTATACTTTTTTTTTACTTTTAACTTTTTACAACATCCATTTTATAATTTTGTGTATATTAATATTTAAAAAATAATATGTAATATTTTTTTATATATTTTAAATATGTACATTTACATATATAATTTAAGATTTATTGTAAAATTATTATTATTATATGCAAACTATAAATGTAGAAACTTTTTTTTTTCAATTTCCATATATATTTTCATATATAATTTAGGATTTATTTTACAATTCCCATTTTATAATTCTGTATTTTATTTTATAATATTTTAAAATGTCTTATTTTAAATTTGTACATTTTCATGTTATGTAAGATTTATTTTTATAATCATTACATGTTGTTGTTTTTTTTTTTAACAGTAATTTGCAGCAATAACTGGAAATTTTAGTTATCAGTATTGATTTAGTAGTATTTTTATTATGTTTTTATTATATTATATAAATATTTTTTTAACTATTATAGTATTTATTAATATTTTGAATTAGCATTTTCATTTTAGTTTAAGTTCAATTTTATTTTGTCCTTTTGTCATTTTTATTAGTCTTTGTTTATTTTTATATAAATAAACAAAATATATTTAATCAATCTAGCTTGAATTTATTTTCTATTTCAACTTTTAATTTTAATATTTCAACATAAACTCATTTTATTTCAGTTTACAAGGCAACATTTCAAATTTTGTTGAATTTTTGTTATCTAATTTATTTGATTTAATATTTTCATCTAATATTTATTTATTGTTTCATTTCAGCTTTATTACAATGAACTGAAACTATTTTAGTAAACAACCAGCAACCTTGGTTATCATACAGAAAAAACAACTGCATTCATAAGCATTTTACCCCTTTTCTTCTATATTTGTAGGTTTTCCTGGTGCAAACCCTCTGTCAAACCTGCATAAAAGTGAAGTAAGTGATCATCCCAGACATCATCATGATAATAATCACTGTGTAATTGTCTAAACGAGCAGACACACACACACACACGTGCTAGCGATGGTCAGGCCGAGTTGACCTGTACTGTGGTGCTGTGGTTGGTTGTTGCCCGTGGCAACAGTCTCCTTCACTGTCCCGTTGTGTGCGCTGTGTAGGAGTCAGACTCGGTGCCTCCGCGTCCTCCTCTCCCGTACTCGTATGAAGGGGGAGACCGGCCTCCTCACGCGCCCCGCACCACCCCTCACCGGCCCGAGGACCGCAAGGCCGCCCAGCGCAACGGCGCCCACAGCGTAAGACGCAGCTGTGACCCCCATCCCCACCCGCCATCTTCATTTAACCCATCGCCATCGCTTCACAAACCCCGCATTAGTTTGCTTTTGACTTTAGATTGTGTTTTTGTTAATGATAGAATAATATATCGCCCATCCATTCGCTGAAAAAGACTTCCGCTTTGTGTTCATTCCACGTTATGTCAGCCTCCTCAGTGGATAATCAATCATTCTGCCTCATTTTTTCCAGTTTTTATGTTATTCATTTTTTGCTGGCCACCTATACGTCATTTAACATGGTAAACGATTTCTGCCTGATTTCTTTCCAGTATTTATATTTTTTATTTTTTTGTTATTCATTTTTACTGACCACATATACATTATTTAACTTCATAAACTATTTCTATCTGATTTATTTCCAGTTTTTATGTTGTTAATTTTTACTGACCACTTGTATATGATTTAACATCGTCAGTAATTTCTGCTTATTTTTCTAAAATGTATTAATAATTTTTACGGACCACATATGCATTATTTAACTTCATAAACAATTTCTGCCTAATTTCTTTTCAAGTTGTATTATTCATTTTACTGACCACCTATACAAAATGTATCATCATTAACAATTTCTGACTGTTTTTTTTTAGTATTATTATTATTCATTTTTATTGACCTCCTATACATTATGTAACATCATAAATTATTTTAGCCTGATTTTTTTCTTTTTTATTGACCACCTAAACATTAACATTGTCAAACAAACAAATGAATAAATGCATTAAAAATACATATTATTAATAATAGTAATACCAATAAATACTAATAAATTAATATTATTTTTTTATTTTGCCTATTTAAATTATTACATATTATAAATGTTATACCTGCATTATATCTGCTTGATTTCTTTCTAATTTTTGTTATTAATTAATATTTGTTAAGAATAAATGAATGCATAAAAAATAGACCCACCACTTATACTTCAGTGTCATTTAAAAATATTAATAATAATAATACCAATAAATACCAATAAATTAATATTATTACTGTTTTACTTTGCCTATTTAAATGATTAAACTCTATAAATTTTGTACCTTCATATTTAACATTGTAAATAATTTCTGCCTTTTTTTGTAATTTTTTTTTATTGACCACCTTTTTTATTGACCATTGTCAAACAAACAAATGATAAAATAAGTGCGTTAAAACTTAAACCCACCACCTATACTTTAGGTTATTCAATGTCATTAAAAAATAAATTAATGTTAATAATAATAATACCAATTAATACCAATTTAAATTAATCAATTGTATACATTTTATGCGTTAAATCAGCCTGATTTATTTATTTTTGTTCATTTTTAACCTATGTATTATTTAACACTGTAAATAATTTCTTTTTTGTTTGTTTTTATTGACCACATTACAATTATTTAACATTGTAAAACAAACAAATGAACAAATAAGTGCATTAATAAAAGCAAACACACCACCTATTCTTTTAAATAAATATGAATAATAATACCAATACATTTATATTATTTCTGTTTTATTTTGCCTATTTAAATTATTAAGTTGTGTACATTTTATACTTGCATCATATCATCCACCTGCTCTCTAGCGTTCAGTTTTTTAAGAAGTATTTCACCCCAAAAAAGCAATTTCTGTCATTATTTACCCATCCTCGTATCATTACAAGTTTGTGTGCTGCTGTTGCTTCCTGTGTAATGAAGAAATAGTTCAAAATGTTCATTGTGGGCTGAATTTTCATTTTACAAAAACCCATTTCGGTTGACTTTTATTTCAAGTGCTTTTTGCTTTTTAACCCTGTTGGTTTTTATCAAACGTTCCTCCTTGAGCACTTCCTGTAAGACATTCAGTAGATCAGCAGCATTGCGTAGGCTTGTACCTCATCCTTTGTGAGGCTTAGTTTGTTTCTATTCCCATTTTAATATGTAATCCATGATCATAAGGCTTCACGTAATCCCAGCAGAATGTGGTCTGGTGTCTGTGCAGTAAATGATGTGTAAACAGGTGAAATCTCTGCTCTCAGGGGCCGGATTACAGACTGTATAAGAGCGAGCCGGAGCTCACCACGGTAGCCGAGGTCGACGAGAGCAACGGCGAAGACAAATCTGAGCAGACGGCAGAGAAAGAGACGGCCGGCGTCAACAAAGGTGCCTGACAAACACCGTCACTCGCGGTCCTAAAGGCCTTCCTGCTGATCACTCATCTCTGTCTGTCTGTGTCTCTGTCTGTCAGGTGTGGTTTACCCTGTCGGAGTGGTCAGTCCCAGAACTAAATCACCTATGCCTGAATCGTCCACTATTGCCTCTTATGTCACCTTGAGGAAGAGCAAGAAACCTGATCCCAGAACAGTAAGAGTGTATAAAATATATTTTCTAAGGAAAAATGTGAGTTGTGTTTGATTTTACAAAAGATTGGTTGATGTTCAGGGTGGTTACTAAGGCATTACTAGGTGAGCATGTGGTTGTGCTAGTTAGTTTCATACTGGTTAGGTTTAGCACACACATATAAACATCTCAAACAATAATATGCTGCACAGGTGACGTGACTTTAACATCCGGTTATCATCTAAGAAATAAAATGGCTATTTTATTCAATTTTAATTCAATTTTATGTATTCTTAATAAAGGTAATAAATCCATTTGTTAGAATTATTTGTATAATTATATAATAGTTAAGTTTTTATTATATATTTTATATTATTTATGTTAAAAAAAACATAACTATTATAGTTACATTTTAATATTATATTTTATATTTTTTATATTATAAAATTTTGTGTTAATATATGAATATGTAATCTATATATATATATGAAATTATACAATATTTATTATATTCCTAATATTTTTATATTAATATTAATCTAGTATATGAAATAATATCTTAGCTTTTTATAATATATATTATTTTTTTAAAATAACATTTTGTGTTAATATATGAATATATAATCTAAAATATACTCCTAATTTTTTTTTATTTATCATCTAGTATATATAATAATAGCTTAAGTTTTTACAATATTTTTAATTATAAAAAATGTAATTCAGTTACATACATATATACAATTTTAAGTAAATAATTGGCAAGTTTTTATAGCATATTTTACATTATTTATTATATACATTTTGTAGTAGTATTTGCATTAATATTTTGTGTAAATATTTGAATATGTAATCAAAAATATTTGTATTCATATTAAAAAATATTTGTATTGTATTCATTCAATTAATATGTGTGTATATATTTCATATAATTTAACATTTGTATTAAACTACATACATATATATATATATATATATATATTAATATTAATCTAGTATTTTACATTTTATTATATATATGTATATGTATATATATGTATCTAATATAGATATCTAATAGTATTAAGACTATATTTTATATAATATTTGTATGATAATTATACTTTAATAGTTTGTTTATGCATATATAATATACACTTTTTTATGTTTACTATATAATTTTTGCTCATTATTTTATAGTAACATTTGAAGAGTTCATTTGCAAAAACAGATAACATGTTTTTTCATTGTGCATTCCAGTTCATCTCAATCAAACTGCAGTTTATTTTGATTCAATAAAAATAACCAAAAAAAATACAGCCAACTAACACAACAAAAGCATAGTAACATCTTTAAAAACAAACGTTTCATTTGTTAAGTTGATATATTTTTGTGTGTGCATATACAATATAATATACGTATGTTTAGTCTCAGCCGCAGGACCGTCCGCGCAGTGCGGTGGAGCAGATGAGCAGCGCTATAGAGGTGGGTCGAACACGCATGAGTGTCGAGGAGCAGATGGAGCGAATCAGGAGGCACCAGCAGGGGGCGCTGCGTGAACGCAGGAGGGAGGACGGATCGCTGTCCCGCAGCCTCTCCTTCACTAAAGAAAACACCTACTACACCCTACAGGTAGCAGCTTCTGCCCATAGAGGAGTTTGGATTTGTTAGTGCATTTGTGTATTTGTCAGTTTTACATTCCCATCATGCATCTGGTCCTAAGGGCTCTTCCTCACATAAACCTGCTCCGTCGTTAGAGTTTTGTCCGGACGGCGCTGTAATTCAAAGGCGTGAGTCACTGCACGAGTCCTGCTCCTAATTGTTCCCCACAGCGTTGCACTTTGCAGTTTTCCGGCTCGCTGCGTTCCTACCGGGCTCCAGAATGGACGTCTGTGAACATCTCCAGTGTTTCTGGTTTATTGCTTCCTCTTGTGTGTGCTGCTGGTGTGTTTTGACGCAAGCGTTTGTTCCCACAGGCGCGTAAGAAGAGCCCGGTGATCTCTCCGGATGAGCAGGACGACCGCAGAGACATGTCGCCTGAGAAACAACGAGAGCTGACGACCAAACCGACTGATGCGGAAGAAAACTGCAAGAATACTGAAGATGTGGAATCTGGAAATGCCACCTTGGAGAACAAGGTACATATTCATACACAAACTAACTTTTCCAAGGACAATTTCAGTGGAAAATTTGGAAGTATGGAATATTATTATATTATTGTTATTATTATATATGTAGATTCATGAATTATACTGGTATATATTCATTACAATAAAAAATATTTATTATAAAACAGCATAATTATATTATAAAACAACCTTTATGCATTAAAATAACTAAAACTGAAATAAATAATTTTAAAAACTAAATAGACATTAAAAAAAGAAACAAATAATAAAAATGTCAAAAACACAATAAAATTACTAAAACTGTAAAATTAAAATGAAAATGGCAAATATAAAAAATAAAACCTAATTTAAGCTATGAACAAAAACAATATCTTGATGTTACTAAAATAACACAGCTAAAATATGTCATAGATATAAAGAGACTAGTATTTTTATTCAACTTAATTTGGGTTGATATTAAAATTAATAAATATTTGTAAGAAAAATATGAAAAGTTTAGTTATTAAAATTATCATATGTAATATTCTGCTTAGGTTTGGCCAAGCTTTATATTATATACTATATGCTTCATTATTATTATTATTATTATTATTATTAGCTTAAGATTTGATACACTAAAATTCATATTATATTTATTCTAATTCATATTAATACATGCATATTATTATTATAATTATTATTATTATTATATATTAGCTTAATATTATATAAACTAAAATTCGTTTATTCTAATTCATATTAATACATACACAATTATTATTATTATTATTATTATATAATAGCATAATTATCTTAATATTATATAGGCTAAAATTCAGATTATATTTAATCTAGTTCATATTAATACATACATGCTGTTAATATCATTATTATTATTATTTTTTTAATTAATAATATTATGCAATATTAGCTTAATATTATATAGGCTAAAATTCAGATTGTATTTATTCTAATTCATATTAATACATACATGCTTATTATTATTATTATTATTATTATTATTATTATTATTATTATTATGTAATATTCACTTAATATTATATAAGCTAAAATTCATATTATATTTATTTTAATTCATATTAATACATGCATGCTTATTATTATCATTATTATTATTATTATTATTATATATGCTAATTCATATCAATGAATGCATTTTTATTTAAAATAAATGTACACTACCATTCAAAAGTTTGGGATCAGTAAGGTTTTAAAAGTCTCTTATACTCTTCAAGTCTGCGCTGATTTGATCAAAAATACAGAAACACTCTGTGGGGTCCCTATGAATGGCGTTTTGGTCCAGTCTGAGCGTTTATTTGTTGTGTTTGTGTGTCCAGGAGAAAGCGCCCACGTCCCGAACGGCCTCCATTAAAGAGGCTCTTCTGAAGAGCGCGGGTCCAAAACCAGTGCTGAACAAGAACGAATCAGAGCCGAAACTTGTGAGTCCGCTGGAGTATCGCAAGACTCTGGCCGCTCAGAACAGGTACAGCTCACTTTACACTCATCTGAACACACACACACACGCCGCTTCATAACGGAGGACTGACCGCGCTCCACTGTGTGTGTGTCAGCTTACAGACGGCCGTCATGGTGCGCGTGGACACTGAGGAAGACGAGGAGGAGGACGAAGAGGATGACAAGCCCTCCAGTCAAGAGCAGGACGTGTCGTATGGGCTGACCAACAGCAAACACGGCACGCTCATGTCAGGTGAGCAGTAAAGATGAGCTCTCAGACTGAAGTCAGTCTTTGCTTTGTTTTGATTGAAAGGAAAGACCCTTTTCCTCCCAAACCTTCCCTTTAAAGCGCCTGAAATGGAAACCGCTAACACTTAAACTGCTGTGTATTTGTGTTTTATAGCGTTTTAGTGAATTCAATTTTAGTGAATCATATATTAATTTATATATTTATTATTTTATGTGTTGATTTATATATATATATATATATATATATATATATATATATATATATATAATTTAAAATGTATAATTATATATTCATGTACATATTAAATTCCTTATTAAAGTATTTCAGTTTTTTATATTTAAATTAATATGTAATATATGTATTTAAATATGTATGTCTTCAAGTATAATTTATATAGAATTTTATTGATATTTTAATTAATAGTTTTCTATTTTTCTATTTTTCCTTTCAAACATTAGCATTTTTAAAATGCATTATATATTTTTTATTTGAATTAATATTTGTTTAAATATATATTTATATCATATGTATTTATCTATATATTAAAATCTATATTGAACTGTTTTTATATTTAAATTAATATATATGTATTTAAATAAATAAATATATATATATATATATATATATATATATATATATATTAAAATCTGTATTGAAGTATTTTTATATTAAATTAATATATAATATATGTATTTAAATGTGTTTTGTCAAACATAGTTTTTCAAATGCATTATATATATATTTATATAATTTATATAAATATTTAAAAATGTAATTATAGCTTTGTGCACCTCAAGCATTTGATTTTAATGAATAGTGTAATTATAATATATGTTTTACTAAACATTTTAGTGAATTTTATATTAGTAAATAATATATAAATTCATACATTTATTGGATTATGTTTATTTATTAAATTATATACAAATTAACTATATATTATTTTATATATGTGTATATGAAAACCTCTCTATATTTATAACTTACACATTAAATTATGTATTTAAATATTAAACATTTTAAATATAGCTCTGTGCACCTCAAGCTTGTACCACAAACACTAAACCTGTGTATCTGAGTGTTTTATGACATTTGAGTCAATTTGATTTTAGTGATTCAAAAAAAAACATTCAACATGACCAGAATGTATATTTGATTCACTAAAAAGAATCAGTTCAAAAGAATCATCTGATAGACTCTTCCAGTGTTTTTAAAAACAGAGCTGGTTCTGAATAGGAAGTGTTGATTTAATACCCTGCTTGAACGTGTGAGTGTGATTAACCAGCTTGTGTGTGTGTGTGTGTCTGCATGCACTGTGGGTTTTGCAGTGAACAGTCTGTCGACTCCGCCCCAATCTCCAAGCTCCTCCTCCTCTCCTCCGCCTCCGCCCTCCCCCCCACAGCTGACGGACGGATCGCACTTCATGTGTGTGTGAGAGCAGAGACGGATGAGTAAGAGACACACAGACACACTCGACAGCAGTCTGACTCACTTCACCACAAACATCACAGCGTTTGTTTTCATCATTTTTATATAGTCGTCTCAGTAAATGATCGTAATGCCTTTGCTCATAAAATCAGTCCGAGCGTTTCATTCCAGTTTATAGGAGACTTTTTCTGTGGGATTTTAATGCATCATAAATACAAGCGTGTGTGTGTGTGTGTGTGTAATCTGTCGGTTCTCGGAGGAAAATGAAGGATCCCCTCAAATGAAGCAGTAATTAGCCTCCCAACTAGAGTTCATTAGCTTCATAGAGTCTCAGTGAGCATAAAGCTTCACTAATTAACAGTGCAATTAAGAGTCATTCAGACGCCGCTGCACACGACAAGACACTGAGATATAGATGTATGTATGCCTCATATAGTCTGATGTAGTGAGAATATGGTGCTCAAAACACCCCGAACTGCAAGAATATGCAGTTTGGTGGAGATCCTGACATCTCTGTTGACTGGTTTGTATTAGTTGCATGAACGCATGTCTTTTAATTGATGTTCTGTGGAACGGGGAGGTTTTTAATTTGTTTTTGTCGCTAAGTGAAGTCAATTAAATACAAAGGCAATTTGTGTTACTTAATGAAAACAATTCATGCATTATTTCACTTCCACACAGTCGTCTTGATTGCATGAAGATTGCATTTGTTCTGCACAGCGGTGTGAAGTTCACAAAGAAACGCCAGAGTCGCAGTTCACTTCGAAATCGAATGGAAAAAAAAAACATCAATTATATTTTGCATAATGAAAAAATGCTTTGGGAGCAATTACATGGTTTTTTTTTGCATTATGACATTATTTTCATGACAATTAGACACAGTTTCCTCTAAAATGAGTCATGAAAATCATCCCATTTGGACGCCACTTGTTAAATTAAAATCAGCCTGAATTAAATTGAGTAGTCAACAAATACTAGCATAATGCATTTTATTAGTTGAAATTTATTGTACTTTTAATGCAATTAAAATGTCTTTTTTTTTTTCTTTTTTTTTGCATTTCAGTAACAAAATTGTACAGGAAATGTGCTTCATTTCCTTTGAATTAATGTGCATATATATATATATATAGAATTGAATATATAAATGAACATAAATTCTTACATCTAATAATGAATTACGAACATAAATATATTAAGTATATTGTTTGTATAATTTAATAAATATATGCACAGTTATAATTCATTTTGTACATATTGTATATATATATATATGAACTTGAAAATATATACACATTTAAACATATATTATATATTCATTTAAATATGAAATACTTTAATATATAATTGATTGTATAAATGAATATATAAAGACATATTGATATTAATATAAAAATACTTTAAATGTATAATTTATATATAGAAAAAAATATATATTTATTTAATTTTTTACATTGTTTTTATATATATATTTTTTTTTTTTTCAAATAAATGTATATTATTATATATGATATATAATTCATTATATATTAAATCTAATAAATTATGAACAAATTATTAGATTTTTAAATATTTATATTGATTGTATAATTCAATAAATATATGCACAAAAGTTATAATAAACAACTATATATATATATTCATTTAATATATAACAATGTATACATGAATATCTAAATGCATATATATATATATATATATATTAATATAAAAATACTTTTTTTAATAAAAAGTATATAAAATATAGTGTATATATAATATAGAATTAATCTATATAGAGAGATAAATAATATATATTTATTTTGTTTTATATTTAAAATAATGCATCTTTCTATTATAGCAAATTTAGTCATGGGAATTTGTCGAAAATTAAAAGAGATGCATTAATATGCAAAAAAAAAAGTATGTGTGTGTATATAAAACAAACAAATCTTAATAGTCCATTTGCCTTGAAACATGTTTTTTTTTTTTTTTTTTTTTTTTTAATCAAATATGACATGATCAGGATTTTTTGTCTATGTTTGAGATCTATTTAGATATAGACATGTTAAATATAAGTGTGTAAAATGTTGTTTTGTGTGTCCAGCAGCCCCTCCACCGACATCTGTGAAGCACAGCATGTGAGGGGACGTCCCGCCGTGAGCCAATCACATCATCGTCATCAGACAGACAGGAAGTGCCGCCCATCAGCTGACCGACACACAGCGACGTCCAGGCCTTAGTTCGACTTTAGTTGAAAGGATTCATTTCTAGTGGTTATTATTTATATTCCTCTTGTTCTGTTGAGTTTTTCTGAAGCATCTGTAGATCCCAGAGTTTTATGGTTTGATGGGGTGAGCAGAGGTGCTATCACGGAAACCCTCGCCGACGTACATTACAGGAAGCGGAGCGTTTTCTTCAGGCTGCCGAGGGTGGCGTTCATCGCTTGTTTTATATGGATTTTAATGGGTCGCTCCCGGTTTTACCTAGTGTTGGTCGACGCGATTTTTAGTACTCATATCTTTTTGCACTGTACGACACCCATGGTTTCTTTTTTGATATCAGACGATTTGTGTATAAACGACGTACGACTCTAACGTTTCAATAAGGCGCCGCCGTACTGCTGCCGACGGACAGGATTTGTAAATGATCTGTATGTTGGATAGTCCGCAATAGCCACCACACTGTTTCCCGACACACTCATGAATGTTCCAGCTTACCTTTTATTTTTCTATGGCTGAGATATATTTAACTAGAGAGACAGAGAGTACAGAGTATTAGAGTTATAAGACGAGTATTCCAGAGGTCTGCTTTAGTTTGAGGAGAACAGCACACAGTGAGCGTTTTCAAACAGTTGATAAAGCAATAAGCAGGGTTTTGGTGTTCAACTTTGATGTATAAACTGTAAAGTTCATGATGTATATACTGTACACCATACTACGAGCAGAGCAGAGACGCAGAAGAGGTTATGTATCAGAGTCAATATGCAAATGTTCATATTTCATCTGTTTTATATCATGTGAAATAAATGTCGATGTTCTTATATATACGAAAAGCGCTCCATTGCTTTTTTCCTGTGTGGTTATTGGACTTTGCACCCCATGAGTGTGTTTTCAAACACTACTGTTCATTACTAAATAAATAATAATGTATATATAGTTTGATTGACAAGCAAGTTTTTATATTTTATATAAAAACATTAAATTACACTTTTTTATATATATATATTTTTTTGAAATATTAACTTTAAATCTAATATGCATTCTGATTAACTTGAAATATTTTTTTTAATATCTTATATAACAAAATTAGAAAAGTGTTAATTCAAATATCTAACAATTCTTTAAATTTAAAAATGTTTTAATTGTACATTTTTTTTATATATATATAAAATGAGGTATTTTAGGTGTATACTGTGTGTGTGTAAGAAGTAAAAAATTGGAGTTTTATTAAGATTATAGTGTAAAGTATATACATGTTAAATTCCATGAATTAGAAAATTATTACGAATAATATTCCAATGTACTTTACATTTATATCTATCATATGCATTTTTGTTAACCTAAAATGATTTAAAAGTATAATTATATATAACAAAATTAGAAAATTATTCATTCAAATATCTAACAAAATTCTGTCTGAAATTTACAAATTAAAATAAAAAAATGTTATAATTGTACATTTATATATAAAAATAATGTATTTTAGGTATATACTGTGTGTGTGTGTAAAAACTGTTAATATTGTACATACATGTTAAATTATATTAAAATGATATATAAATGCTGTATTTTCTCTTTGCATACGTATTTTGTAAAATTATATATATATATATATATATATATATAATTTTAACAGAATTAGAAAATTATTACAAATAATATTACAATGTACTTTACATTTATATCTGTCATATGCATTTTGGTTCTTTATATACATTTGTAATTAATTTAAATATATGTATATATAGAAAGAAATTTGAATTTTATTAAAATAATTTGTAAAGTACATGCTAAAACTAAAAATCTAATTAAAATTAAATATTAAAATTATATATACATTCTATATTTTCTATATAACAAAGTTAGAAAATATGTATATATCATATCTTGATTAACTTAAAATGACTGAAAATTATATAACAAAATTAGAAAAATATAAATTCAAATATCTATACAATTCTGTATCACTTGTTTCTAAATTTGACTTATTACATATATATTCAAATTTAATATAAAAATAAAAAATTAGAATGTACTTTCATACATATACACTACCGTTCAAAAGTTTGGAGTCAGTAAAACTTGTAATAGTCTTTAAAGAAGTCTCTTATGCTCATCAAGGCTGCATTTATTTGATTAAAAATATAGACAAAAAAACAGTAATATTGCAAAATGTTTTTACAATATAAAATAATGTTTTTTATTTTAACACACTTTAAAATAGAATTTATTCCTGTGATGAAAAGCTGAATTTTTATCAGCTGTTACTCCAGTCTTAAGTGTCACATGATCCTTCAGAAATCATTCTAATATGCGGATTTATTATTAGAATGATCAATGTTGGATAATATCAACAGTTGTGCTGCCAAATATTTTTTGGAACCTGTGATTTTTTTTTTTTCAGGATTCTTTCATGAATAACAAGTTTAAAAAGTACAGTGTTTATTCAAAATATATATATTTTATAACAATGTAAATTATTTATTATTAACTTTCAATAAACTTTTAATTATTAACTTAATACATCCTTAGTGAATAAAAGTATTAATTTCTTTAAAAAAAAAAAAAAAAAAAAGAAAGAAAGAAAGAAACAATAAAAATGTACTGACCCCAAACTTTTGAACGGTAGTGTATGTGTGTGTGTGTGTGTGTGTTTGTTTTTGTTTTTTTACTTTTTTTATTAAAAAGTTTAGGACAAGGACATATTGCACTACTTTAAAGTTTTTAATATATGTATTTTCTGCAAACTTTGTTAGCGGGTTCATTACGGAGCTGTAATAATGAAGTTGGAGTCTCAGTTGTCTCAGTCATTTGAGTTTTACACTTAATGAGAGATTCTGCCAGTGTTTTGTACAGTGAGTGTTGATTATATGATCTCAGAGGCTTTGAAGAGAACACTCTTCAATTAAATACAGAACAAAAACAGGCTTTTGGAATTTGAGGTCATTTGTTTTCAAGACACCATAAATGAATTAAGTGTGACCTGCCCTTCCATTTACCATTTAATAATGTATTCATCCCATCCACAGAAATTTCCATGATGAACTAGGTGTTTTGTCACCATCTGCTGGTTTGATGCAGTACTGCAGCACACTGTAGCGCCCTCCACAGGTCATATTGTGTAAAGCCACGAATAATTTCTCATAAATGATAACGCTTAATCCTTCATAAATGTACACCCTATATTACTTTCAATATTACATGTAATAAAAATGTTTGATTATTAATTATTTGGCCTTAAATTCCAAAAATCAAAGTAATGCATACTCTGGCTTTTGATTTCCGTATGTAAAATCCCATAAACAGGAAACTGACGCCATCTAGTGATGTTTTCCAGAAAGAGACGTTTTAAATGACTCATATTTTTGATCTAGATTCGTGTGATAATGGTTAAATGGTGAGTCTGGAAACCCCCACCTGAGACGCAGGGAGAAATCTTCTGATAAAAGTTTCTAAGCCAACAATAAGGCCGGAATAACAGAAAAACATGTAGGCCAAAAATAGTGACACGCGCTTTCAGAAAACCACCTGCACTTCCGCTGCACTTCATGATTATTACACGGGTTTTTATTTAATTGTTTAGTTATTTATTACTAAATAATACATATCAAAACACCTATGTTATATATGTTACAATAAAATAGAAATCGGCAAATATGTCTACAAATATTTTTATTAAATGTCACGTGGTGAATACGTGTGAGTGTAATTTTTAATCTTTTTTTTTTTTTTAATTATTATAATTTTTTTTTACAAAAACGATTTTTACAAAATATGTATAATTTAACAAGTAGAATTAGTTTTTTTATTGTGTTTTAGGAAATAATAATAATAATAATAATAATGCCAACAAGTTTTATCAAGAATTTTAGCTTTTTAATAAATGTTTTTACACCACTTAGACATTTTAAATGTAATTTTACAACTTAATACCCGATTCAAATAAATCTACACAAATTTTAGATCATGTTTATTCTCCTAAATAAACTTTAAAGTAATTCATAATTTCATATTTGCATATAAATATGTCTTTATTATCCTGTATATGCGTATTATTTCTTAATTCATTTATTACTAGATAACATCAATACAACTGTGCTTTATAGGTTATAATAAGATGGCAATAAATGTCACGTGGTGAATACGTAGGAGTGTGATTATTTTAAATAAATATTCCAAATGATTATTTGATGTAGAATATGATGAAGTAGAATTACTGTATTTCTTGTGTCAGGAAATAATAATGATAATAACAATAATAATAATAATGGCAACATTTTATCAAGAATTTTGTCATTCTACAACTTAATACCTATTTCAGAGTATCTCAAGTATGAACTAATAAATCTATACTAATTTTAGTTACAAGTATTGTGTTGTATAACGCTATTATTCGTGTGTTTTGCTTCTTAAAGAAGTGGAAATAAATGATTAATAATTGAGTTTGAATTTAAGGCCTCCTTCTGAACGAACACGAGCAAGATTAACACGTACTGTCGCCATTTCGGTTTTGTAACGGAAACTTTTCAACTTTATCTTGTATATTTAGTGTCGCGAGCACGTGGAGGCATTCATAATAAGCGCTGACGTCACGCTCGCTCCGCCCCGCGTTTCCCCGATCAGCCTCCAGCAGTTCCACGATCCGTCCGGTCGCTGAAAGTCTCCGCGTTTCATCCGTTTCCCGTCGTGTAAACCCGGCCAGACCGCGAGCAAACTAGCGGAACCCGATGGCTTCGACGACTCTTGACGGTTTCGAGCAAGAGTCGCCGAAACCGAGCGAGCAAAACGGCGACGAGAGCGAGTCGGGCCTGTGCGCTGCTGATCCGGAACCGGCCGTTAAGATGGACGGAGCGGAGACGGACGAGAAGCCCAACGGACACGAGTCCACAGAACAAAGCCCGGAGGAAGCCACGCGGGGAGACGGCGGCAACGACGAGGATGGCGAGACCGAAGCGGAGCCCGAGAAAGAGCAGCAGAAGAGCCCCGGCAGCGCGGACGGGACGGCGGAGCGGATGAAGAGAGAACAAAGGGAGGAGGAGAGCGCGTCCTCACCGGCGGAGAAAAACAGCAGCGGCGGCGGAGGAGGAGGAATGAAGAGGCGCGCTAGTCTGGAGATGATGAGCTCATCGTCCGACGGAGAGCCGCTCAGCCGCATGGACTCGGAGGACAGGTGCGTCTTCAGCCGCTGACACACAACCGATCATCGGCGTGACCGATAGTTTACCGATATATTCATAGTGAGATCAGGTCTGCTGATCAGTGACGCGGTTTATGTGCGGTTTGGATCGTTACTCAACTCTCTCAAACGAGAAATGTGCCGTAAAACTAAACCCAAAACAAAGAGGAGGAAACAAAAATGGCAGGAACCACAACAATATTACTAGCAGTAATTCGTGTGATATATTAATGAGGCATTTTATATAGTCGCATAGCTATTTCTGTTCTGTTTACTTGGTTATTTTGGCAAAAAGCAGAAATGAAACGAATGATATCTGTTCTGCCCATACGTGTCTACGTTCTATAATCTATTAATTTATTTCCTGTCAGTTATTTTGGCAAAAAGTACGAATGTAATCATATGTCTGTTCTGAAAGTACGTGGTGTAAACAAAAAAATTAAGTACAAAAAATTCTAATGTTCATATGGTATATTGTATAATCTAAAGGTAATTTATTTACTATTAATTATTTTATCAAAAGCAGAAGTTAAACAAATAATATCTCTTCTGCAAACGTGGTGTGTAACCATCAAAAACAAAACATGTTGTATAGTATACAAGTACAAAAAAACACGTTGTCTAGTATTACATAGTACAAATATATATATATATAAAAGTAGGAAAAGAAAAGATAATATTCATGAAACATTGTATAGTATTATGGTAATTTATCTACTATTAGTTATTTTGTCAAAAAGTAGAAATTAAACATTGTTCTGGAAATATGTGGTGTAACCATAAACAAGTACAAAAAGTCAAAATATCTGTGATGCATATTTTAGTCTTATTTAACATTTGTTCATTATTAGTTATTTTATCAAAATCAGAAATTAAATGAGTAATATCTCTTCTGCAGATACGTCATGTAACCATCAAAAATGTACAAAAAAACCCATAATATTCATAAGATATGTTGTATAGCCTCATTGTCATTTATTAAGTATTTGGTGAAAAAGCAGAAATTAAAGTCTGTTCTGAAAATACCTGGTGTAACCATAAACAAGTACAGAAAAGTCATAATATTCATAATGCGTATTTTAGTCTTATTTATACCATTCATTCACTATTAGTTATTTTATCAAAAGCAGAAATTAAATGAATAATATTTCTTCTTCAAATATGTGGTGGAACCATCAAAAACGTACAGAAACAGACATGATGTATAGTTGTATGAAAATGTATTTACTATTAGTTATTTTGTAAAAAGGAGAAATTAATATATGTTCTGCAAAAATGTGGTATAGCCATCAGAAAAGTGCAAAAAAATCATAATATTCATAAAATATGTTGTATAGTCTTATAGTCTAGGTATTTTGTGCAAAAAGCAGAAGTTTAAACAATATCTGTTCTGAAATATCTGGTAAACAAGTACGAAAAAGTATTTGCGATGCATATTTAGTCTTATTTATACAATTTATTTACTATTAGTTATTTTATTAAAAGCAGAAATTAAATGAATAATATCTCTTTTGCAAATACATCATGTAACCATCAAAAAAGTACCATAATAATAATCATTTATAAAACATGTATAGTCTTATGGTAATTTATTTACTGTTTACCAAGTTATTTTTTCAAAAAGCAGAATTTAATGTCTGTTCTGCTCAGTTGTTGGACACTTACGTATGTCACAATGCAATATTTATCAGTATTTTCATTATTACAATTATTGTTATTGTTTAGAGTTATTTTGAAATTTGAATGGTTGCAAGTGTATTTTCATGTCTGATTTAAGTGGCACAAGGTCTGGTGTCAAAACAAAATCGCTAAAATTAGTTTTGCAAATCACTTATCAGACACTCAAAGTAGTGTATAAATCATAAAAAACAATGTTAAAAGTTTTTTTTAATTTCTGTTATTTAGTTATCTAAATGGTTGCAAATATAAGATACATTTCTCACTTGACAAGGTTTATTATTTAAACAGCTCATTACATAAGTTACATTGGATATAAATACTGTTTTTTCTTTAGAAACAGTATACATTTGTATTGCTGATGAGAAAACACAAATCTAATTTGAACTGTCTTGTAACTAATTAATCCAGAGTAATTCTGTACCATAAAACTCATTTAAATGTCACAGTAACACAAGGAGATGTTAGTCAGAATGACTCAGTAAATTCACATTTATTGTGTGAAAATGAGATTCAGACACATTTCAGAACCATTAAAGCTTATTCAAATCATTTATCCGTCAGGACAAAGCACAGCCACACCAGTTATTGGCTTGAGAAGTTGATGTCGGCCTGTTTTTGCCTTATCAATTCAAGCGCTTTCCTTTGAACTGATTTTACGTCATCCGGTGCGCTCGGACCCACGAGACCTTTCGCCATCTTTCCACATCACCAGGGTAACATGGGTGCGGCTGTGCATGTGTTTTATGGCACGTTCTGTCGAAGTGCTGGATATCTGCCCTTTATCATGCCAGGGCGGCTCTTTTATTATTTGTCTTACTCTAAAGGCACGAGAAAATGGATTCCTCACCATCCGTCGTGCTGTAGACGGCCCAGCTCGCAGCACATGGGAAATCTCCATAGACTATCCGCAGGCACGGTGGAACGAATTCACGGTGAACACAATGTATCAGGTCAGCCCAGGGGTGGAGGCAGGAGAAAGAGGGAATGTGTGTGCGCGAATGGGAATCCCTGCTCTGTGCCAGACGCGCTGCTTTGTGGAGCTTTCGCTGGGAATAAAGCTCTTAAAATCCGAGCGGAGGCCCTGAGCCCTGCTGTTTGGGCAGCTGGAGGGCTTGAATGTGTAACTGTTGTGCGGGACGTCTGGGAGAGCGTGACACAGACCACACGACAACTGGTGGATAAGACGAGATTTGCCTTTATAGCGTAGCTCAGGATCATTTAAATAGTCCAGGTTATTCATCAGAAGCAACTGCAGAAATGTATGTTAGAAATGTTAATGCACTCAACAGATACAGCTGAAGTCAAAAGTTTACATACACCTTGCAGAAGTTGCAAAATGTTAATTATTTTACCAAAATAAAACGGGTTATATAAAATGCATGTTCATTTTTTTATTAGTACTGGCTGGAGTAAGATATGTCACACAAAAAGACATTGACATGTAGTCTACAAGAGAAGATAATAGTTGACTCCGTTCAAAAGTTTACATACACTTCTTAATACTGTGT
Source organism: Labeo rohita (assembly GCF_022985175.1). Taxonomy (NCBI): domain Eukaryota; kingdom Metazoa; phylum Chordata; class Actinopteri; order Cypriniformes; family Cyprinidae; genus Labeo; species Labeo rohita. The sequence goes on from NC_066872.1 coordinate 44,147,443, forward strand.
TGTTACCTGATCCACAGCTGTGTTTTTTTTTTGTTTAGTGATAGATTTCATGAGTTTCTTGTTTGTCCTGAACAGCTGTTCTTTAGAAAAATCTTTCAAGTCTTTTCCAGCATTTTTTCTGCTGTGTTTAAACCCTTTCCAACAATGACTGTATGATTTTGCTATCCATCTTTTCACACTGAGGACAACTGAGGGACTCGTATGCAACTATTACAGAAGGTTCAAACGCTCACTGATGCTTCAGAAGGGATCACAATGCGTTAAGAGCCGTGGGGTAAAAATTTGTTCAATTTGAAGATCAGGGTAAATTTAACTTATTTTGTCTTCTGGGAATCATGTAAGTACCTTCCGTAGCTTCTGAAGGGCAGTACTAAATGGAAAAATGTATATATATTTAGGCAAAATAAAAAAATAAAAAAAAGGAACACATTTTCATTCTTTTCAAAAGTTTTCACCCCCTGGCTCTTAATGCATCGTGTTTCCTTTTGAAGCACCAGTGAGTGTTTGAGCCTTCTGTAATAGTTGCATACGAGTCCCTCAGTGTGAAAAGATGGATCCCAAAATCATGCAGTCATTGTTGGAAAGGGTTCAAATACACAAAAATGCTGAAAAACCAAAGAATCTGTGAGACCTGAAGTTTTTTTTCTTAAGAACAGCAGTCAGTTTAACTGTTCAGGACAAACAAGGGACTCATGAACAACTATCACTAAACAAAAAACACAGCTTTGGATCATTCAGGTGACAACACAGTATTAAGAATCAAGTGTATGTAAACTTAACATACTGTTTCAGACCTGTGGAGCACAAAAGGAGATGTTAGGCAAAGTGTTTGCACTGTTCTTTGTGGACAGAGCTTTGCATGAGAAACAGACTTTAACTTATGCTTTTATACTCTAAAAGTCATCAACGTTTGATGTCAATGCTAAATGACAGGTGTTCCAGCTTGAATATGTGAAAGTGCAAATGAGTTTTGAGAGGGGAACTCCACTGGTTGGGACGTTTGAGTAAAAGCAGGTGTTAACTATTTGCTCGTCTTCTTCAGCCAGTTTCAGCCGTTTTGAAACTAAATCTCTCATGTACGTTTACGATGTCTGACGGCTCCTGGACATCAGCCTGCAGAACCAAGAAACCCACGTGTGTTGAGGTTTTAACCCACTTTGTAGTCTGTCAGATGAAAGCTGTGGCCAGCTGCTTCTGCTTTCAGTAGAAAAAAACTGGTGCTAATCTCAATCAGGTGTCAGACTTTCAAAATGCATGTTCAGCATACAAGTCTCAAATGTTAGTGCGTTTAGCATCGCTATTACTATCGCTGAGCAAGTCCCTAATGCAAATGATTAAACTTTAATGCACGCACCGTTTGTGTGCATTCTTCAGATAATGGTTTTGAGCAAAAAAATCACTGATGTACCTGTGGGTTTTGCAGCTGTAAATGCTTTATCACTTCATCAGTAGTCAGACTGGCAGTTGGAGTTTGTCTCTGTGATTACCCAGCATCCTGTTTTCTGGCACATCCTGGGATTTAGCGTCAGTTGTGGGCAGTGAAGTCTGAAAGGAACCAACAGATGGAAGTGTGCGTGAGCCCCTCCTCTCCCCTCAGGAGCCATTCAGCCACATTCACTGGAGTTCATGGTGTTTTACTGCGGTAGTTTACCGCTGTCCTCTCCCACACTGCACAGCTGCATGCTTGAAAGATCACTATTACAGCGTTTGTGTGCCACGGTTAGGCGGTCGTCCTGCTGCACTGGCCTCATTTACCGTTTACAAAGACTTATGGTTGTTAACGTGGGAGCTGCATTGCAGGTTTTATCACAGAAATCAAGATACATTTTCTGTTATTCATTATTATTTTTAATCGCAATATTTTCATCACAATTTCTAGGGCCAGTTTTGTGCATATAAATTGTATTTTTACTGGATAATCACCGCAACAGTGGGATTTAATTGAGAAAACATCATTAAAAGGGCACTAAAACATCTCAGCCTGAAGAAATTAATTACTTTTGGCATACCAATATCACTATGAAATTTGGATTTCTGCCTACAAAATCATTGTTTATGTTTGTTTCAGTATCAGCAGTACTCTTATGGACATGGAGAGCATCGCATCCAGCGGTCGTTCTACCCCAGCTATGATGAACGGTCATGGCGGGGCGTCTTCCACCTCCACTAAGGGCCCATCTTACCCCTGCTGCTGGGATCAGTGCCACATGCTGTTCAGCACCAGCCCGGACCTGGCCGAACACATCCGCGGAGTGCACGTGGACGGACAGCGTGGTGGGGTCAGTCTGTGTGTGTGTGTGTGTGTGTGTGCGCGCATGCTTGCTTTATGCCCCAAAAAGTATTTGAGCCATGTTAAATGTGGCATTGGATTAGAAGAAAACGTATTTTTTATGCCATGCATTTTGCAAAAAGATTTTAAATGCTTTTTGATGCATTTAGTGAGATTTAGTGACATTGCTCACTGTTTGCACGCAGGTTTTCGTGTGTCTTTGGAAAGGCTGTAAGGTGTATAACACACCGTCCACCAGTCAGAGCTGGCTGCAGAGACACATGCTGTCACACAGTGGAGACAAACCATTCAAGGTTGGCCTATTTGCACACATACACAAATACATGCAAACAATTTATTTAATATATATATATATATACAAACAAACAAACAATAAATTCACAACTAAATAAAAAGTAAATAAAACAAAATATATATATATATATATATATATATATATTTTGTTTTATTTACTTTTTATTTAGTTGTGAATTTATTGTTTGTTTTATTTATTGTATATTATTACATTTAATTTGTTTATTTTTTGTTTGTTTTATTTATTGTATATTATTTTTTTTAGTTTTTTTTGTTTCTGTTTTATTTAATTGTAATTGAATTAATTAGATTTTTTTTATTTATTGTGTATTATTAAATTAATTTTTATTTGTTTATTTTTTGTTTCTGTTTTATTTAGTTGTAATCGATTTAATTAGAGTTTTGTTGGTTTTATTTATTGTATATTATTAAATAACATTTTTATTTGTTTTTTTTTTGTTTCTGTTTTATTTAGTTGTAATTGATTTAATTAGAATTTTTTACTTTTTTTGATTGCTGTTTTATTTATTCTATATTATTAAATTTATTCAATTTAAATTTATTTATCCAAGCTTTTAAAACTACTTCAGTCTAAAAACATGTAATTTTCACATTGCAAGCTTTTAAACTATTTTAGTCTTGAATTCTCCAAACTTACAGTATTTTAAATTTTAAATATTTGAATATATCTGAAAATTAAAATTATGAACTATTTTAAATATTCAGACTTGGCGTTTTTAAGCCAACGTCAAAGTTTGTCTGCAAATCTTACAATCTAGTTTTTAGTTTCTATTTTATTTAATTGTATTTTATTAAATTTGAATAAAATTTTGACCTGTTCTGTTTAGTTTCTTTTTTGTTTAATTGTATTGTAGTAAAACTATTGTATTTTATTTATTTATTTTATTATTTTATTTTATTTATTAACAGAGATTCTTTAACTTTAGATTGTCTTACATGGTCAGTCTCACACATCAGTTCACATTTCACCAAAATATCTAATTTGGGGGGGTAACAGATTGCATTAATAAAAGGAATCCTGTCTTTTGTCCATTTTTATGATGACATTAATGATAAATTATAATTTTAAGAAGAGTTCATACTGTTATGCAAGAGTAACCTTGCATACAGCTGCATGTTTTGTTTATGAGCGAACTTTGTCATCGTGGCTAGACAGTGAAAACTGTAATTACAACCCAGCGTTGCTAAGAGTTCATGTGACTTGTTTTTATTTACTGTAATTGCTCTGACCAATGTCTCTCTTTGTGAAGTGTGTGGTAGGCGGTTGCAATGCCACCTTCGCCTCCCAGGGGGGGCTAGCGCGCCACGTGCCGACCCACTTCAGCACCCAGAATTCCTCCAAACTCTCAAGCCAAACCAAGGTGAAGGAAGAGTCTCCTTCCAAAGCGGGCATCAACAAACGGAGGAAACTCAAGTACAAACGGCGGCGGTCATTGCGTAAGTGTCGGTGCAACTTCAATCCATGTTTATTTCACGTTTCAAAACTCCCGGTCGGTAACTCCAGTCTGTTTTTTCCCCACCAGCACGACCTCACGACTTTTTTGATGCTCAGACCATGGATGCAATCCGTCATCGCGCCATCTGCCTCAATCTAGCCACTCATATTGAGAGCCAAGGCAAAGGGCACAGCGTCGTGTTTCACAGTACGGTGGGTATCAACACCTAATCATGCAACTCATACTATTTCTGCTTTATATAGTAAAGAATTTGCTTGCTTTTAAACACACTCGTATAGATTCTATTCTGAATTTGCTTCTTCCATGTGAAGTTCTTCAACATGATCACTTTTCATAGCCGTCAGTTCAGTTCTGAGCTGAAGTCAAGACTTTCTTGGGCTCTCACAGTCCATATTGTCTGGGCCGCTGCTCTCCTGTGTCTTTAATTAAACAGTTAATGAGCTGCCGCCAGCGCACAGGCCCTCCTCTTCACGGCCACAGTCGCCGCCTCGCCTTCTGCTCCCAAAACCCCATGAAAACCGTCCCATTTAACCAGCAAGCACACAGCATGGAATTAACCCATAAACACAATCTCATGCATTTCTTCTCATCGTGTGTAATTGAGCAGGTGATCGCCAGGCGGAAGGAGGATTCTGGGAAAGTCAAGGTGCTGCTTCATTGGACGCCGGAGGACATGTGAGTATATGAAAGCGCACCGTTCACCTCGGAGCCCTGCGCTAAATGTCAGCCGTTTATATGAGTCACGGGCCACTTGAGGGCGGCCGTACGCACCGATGCTTCAAAACACACATGCGTGTGACCTCCTGAAGTCACATATGTCACAGACTGATGGTTCTGAGGCTCCTTAAGTCACATTAACTGCCTCAAAAACACATACAGACTGATCTATAGCTGGCTGTGGAGATATTATTAATCCCAAAGGAGACGTTTAGCGTTCCTCCCTTGAGCTTGTCTGTGTCCTACTGTGCAGGGAGATGGAGATGAGCACTGTGTAGAAAGTAGGGCTGGTATTTATTCGTTTGATTTTTGAAAATTACGTTTAAAAATTTAAATGAATTTTAAATGTAATTTAGTTTTTTTTTAAAAAACTGCATGCAACTATGAAAAAATATTTAGGAGCAGCAGTGCGACTGACCCGATCAGCACATTTGTGTTTGCGCTGAGGGGAGCTTCAAAGGGTTCTCTACGTGTTTTTGCAACGTTGAGTAATGTATCACAGACCAATCCTTTCATAAACAGTGTAGAGAGAATGTAAATAAGAGATTCATTGTGCAGTATAGAGAGCTTCATTGATTATAATGGAACGATGAACTAAAATGAGTGACAGCTCAGAGAGTTTGTAAATGTGATATTGATTTAATACAAGAGTTAAATAAACAAGAAGTTCATATTAAGTGACTTACATTGTCTAATTTTTTATCAGGTTTTTTGATTATTGATTAGAAGGTGCTCCTAAAGTTTAGACTCTGCTCCTAAACTTTTTAAGTAAAAGAAAAGCCCTGATTATTATTATTGTTATTATAAAAGAAATAATGCGAAAGACTATTTCACACAAACATCTGAAACCACATACTCTTGTACTTCTTTAAAATAAAAAAGTACGTACTTCGACCGTTAAAAAAGTTCTTTGTAGTATGAATGTTAGTGCGAGGTGACCTATTATGCTACATTTATCAAATGACCTTTATTTAACTGGTGTCCAGTTCTCATCCCATTAATAACAGATTGTTATGCATCGAGTCGTTTTGTATAAAAACACTGCCGTTCAGATCAAATAATGAGCCACAAAGGGAATTGTGGTTGATGCTTGTTCTGTTTCGTTCATCACACTTGAAATAGAAGGTCAGTTTTAGCGCATTGCATTGTGGGATACAGTATCTGACCCAGTGTGCTCTGTATATAAGATAGTTTGGCAAGCCAAGTGTTGGTCATGGGGGAATTTCATGCTTACAGAAACATTCTTATCTTAATAGTAGATAGTGTGCCAGCATGCTGTTTCTTCCCATTTTCACACACGTTATTTTTGTCTCTCAATCGCTTTTCTCTTCTTTGTCTCACTAAATCACGTTTGTTTTTTTTTCTGTTCTGTTGGGTCATATTTTCCTCTACATGAAAACTTTTCACTTTCTTCTGTCTGTTCAGAAGTGCATCAGATCCACCTGAGCACTCAGATTCAGAGCAATTCCCGGTTCTATGTGGTAAATGTCCACATTAATGTCAGATTTAATGGATTGAAGAGTGCTGGCCTGTGTGAAACGCCACCCACCTGGAAACGAACTCGCTTTCCATTGAAGTTTGTCCAAGATAAATACTTTTTAAAGGGTATCCACTCACTCTCAACATTTCCATGGCTTAGCCATGCGGCCTTTGAACACGTTACCCGTAACCGTTCTCCGATTCCCGCTCTAATTTGACCATTTTTAGTGTAGATGCATTGAGCTGCTTTCTTTAATCTTGATGTGCAGTTTTAAATCTTAAATGACTTGCATGCTAAATGAGCCCTGCTGCTAAATTGCACTGTTGAATTTACATGTGCACTGCAGCTAAAATGGTCCGTGTTGTGATAATTGATGCACAAGCGTACCTGTACGCTCGTGCAAACCTTCGCACGGGACCACGTGCATGTGCGCGCTGCTATTCCGAGTCGGGCATCAATCTGAGCCGGAGGAATGTTTGTCAGCTCAGCGATAACACTGAAGAAGTTGCCGTCTCGGGAGACGGTTAAAATGGATTTCTGGGTCACCACAACAAGCCCGAGCCAAACAAGGCTCCTCCGTGGAGGGGGGGAAAAAAAGGAAAACATTTTTAATAGTCTCATTGTGGAATGCGTGTTGGAGGAGAGGGTGGAATGAAGGGCTGTGTGTCTGTGTGTTATCCGCCAAATGCTAATATTTATACATAGTGTATATTATTAAGCTATGATTGGAATTAAGAACGTGCATACTGCTTACATACTGTATGCACACTAGTATATTTTTCTGTAAGTGCTGTAATTGATCAAAAGGTTGCTGGTGTACTTGATTGAACTCTGTACTGTGTACTATTCGTGCTATGTGAAGCATCGTTTTCGACTGTGAGTTATGCATTTGTACTCTTAATATAAATAATAAAACTTTAGACAATATGATAAAATAGTATGTGTCATTTAATATTGTCGAAAATTTACATTCTAGCACATTGCATTCTGGGATGTCCTATGCACGTTTTGACATTTAGTATGTTGAGTGCATTGCATAGGATATAGTATCCTATGCAGTATGTTCTAAGATTAAGTATACCACAAAACACTGCACTCAACATACTCAAATCTGGGAAATCACATTTTGTATATTATATGTAACGTATTTGTTGGTTATATACTTCACATTTTGATGTAGCATGTTGAGCCCATTGCATTGTAGTATATAGTATCCTATGTGGTATGGTTTTGTAGAATAATAAATCCCACAATGCAGTGTGTTCAGCATACTACAAAATGTAGGACATCGTGTTTTGTGTTCTATGTAGCGTGCGATGGATGAAGACTGCACATTTCAACATCCTTTGCTATGTGGTTGTGTAGAATACTATGTCCCACAAAGCAATGTGTTCAGCATAATACAAAATGTGGGATGTCATATTTTGTCTACTGTGTAGTCTGTACTGTGCAGTTGAATACTGCATATTTTAACATGTACTATGTTGAATGAGTTGCATTTTACTATAGGACTGCATAGTATCTTATGCCGTATGCAGTATGCACTTGCTGTGTAGGACACTTGTTCCCACAATGCATTGTGCTCAACATACTACGAAATGCATAGTTGAATACTGCATAGTTTGACATATTGTATGTTTAGTGCATTGCTATAACATCATATGCAGTGTGCTCTGATTTTGGAGTATGCTGTATCCCACAATGCAGTGTGAGTGTTCAGCATACCCCAAAATATGGGACCTCTTGTTTTGTGTTCTTTGTTGCGTACGCTGGTTGAATACTGCACATTTTGACACATGTAGTCTGTTGAGTACATTGCATCATACTACAGGATGTAGTATCCTATGCAGTGTGCTTTGGTTGTGTACGATACTACATCCCACAATGCAATGTGCTTATTTTGTATAGTATGTTGTATACTGCTTGTTTTGACACATTTAGTATGTTGAGTGCATTGCATTTTACAGTAGGATATAGTATCCTATGCAGTATGCATCATTGTAGGATACTAGATTGCATAACGCGGTGTGCTCAGCATACTATGAATTATGGGACATCATATACAGTATACTGTGTTATATACTGCTTATTTTGACAATTTTATATATATATATTTGTACAGTGAAGTATATTAACATTGACATACAGAACATCATATACAGTTTACTATGCTGTATACTGCTAATTTTGACAATTGTTAGTATGTTAAGTGCATTGTATTATACAATAGGATGTAGAATCCTATGCAGTGTGCTCTGGTTGTGTAGTATATAGTATACTACACAACCAGAGCACACTGCATCCAACATCCAACAATGCAAGTGCTTGGCATACTATAAAATTTGGGACATTGTATATAGTATATTCACATTTTGACATGCAGAACATTTGCATGCTATATACAAAATGCATACTTCATGCTACTGCAATGCTCTGTCGAGAAATGGCCCGTGTTAAACCTTTCTCTTTGTCTTCCTGATGTGCACAGACTTCCAGACGCGTGGGTCAGCGAGAGCGACCGTCCCCAGCTGAAGACCAAAGTGGTCCACCTCTCCCAGCTTCCTCAGGACACGGCGGTTCTGTTGGACCCCAACATCTACAGGTGATCTACACTAGCAACTCACTCAAACTTTACCCGTAACGTTAAGAGCCGAAGAAGCCGTGGAAGACTTCCACATTTGGGCCAAGGGAGCTACCGCTTTCCTCCAGAGGACTCTTTATGAATTCCTCCAGCAGATGGCGCTGGCGTCACTGCACACCAGAACCCTCCTTACCCAAAACCCAAACATACGCTTCAATACTCAGGGGGGATGTGGGTGGGAGATCAATAACCAAGAGAAGACGTTAATTAATCAGAGCCTTTGACCAAAGCCTCACCTTTGACCTTCTCCCACAGACCAAAACGACTGCTCCAGGATTGTTTCCCTCGTTAGAGATGCTATTAATCGATCGTAATACATCATTTCTGTGTTTGTTAGCCTGCAGTAGGAGTTTGTTTACCCAGACTCTCGCACTGGCGTGGAATGCGATGCATTCTGAACATGTGGTCAAGACGCACGCTTGGTGGGCGGAAGCGCATGTATTCATGCATGTTAATGACAGCATGGATGCGCAAAATAACAGGACAGATGCCAGTCATCTTCAGGGGTCTAGCGTGCTCTGATGAGCATCTTTATGCAGCTTTTGCAGCATCGTTGTGTGTTTGTGTGTGTGTGTGTGTGTGTATGTGCGTCGTACTAAAGCAGGTTCTGCTTGTTTTCAGGATGTTTTTCTAGAAGACTGGGTGGGGAGGGCGGCTTCTGTCAGCGCCTGCTGACGTACCCAAACCGAAGTGGACGCGCGGATCTTTTGAGACAGGACTTCTTTTCCCCTTGCTTTCTTTCTTTTTTTTTTTTCCCCCTCCACTTTCTCTTTTTTTCTTTTTAATGCTTCAAGTCTGCCAAAGCATGCAGTGAATTTTTAATGTGTGTTTTTATCCCTTGAAGAGGAAAAAAAAGGCACAAAATTGTGAACTCTTGTCGGTGCTTGGACTTTTAACTGTGTAGGAGGATGTGTTGTACACCACGCTTTTTGATTTTCCTTCCCTGCGTCCTCGACTCTGCTGATTATCTTTGCGAGAAAGTGCCCATGTAAATATTCCAGGAGATTTGTAATATATTTTTGTACTGCGGAAATTTTACTGTACTGTAGATAGATGTAATAAGCCACAAGCTGACAGAAAACATAATTGTACAGAATGTGATAGCTAATAGTTTTGGATGATGTGAATGCTTCCATAGACATTTTGGCGTGTTTTTCCTTTCTTTTTTTTTAGTTTGAGACTTTTTTTTTTTTTTTTTTTTTCTGGAACATGTGCACAGACTCTTATAACTGCTGCTCCACCTACTGATGATGATGATGATGATGATGATGGGATGTTATCGTCCTGCCGCGTGCGCCGTTTGCACGCCGTTTGCGCGTTCTGCTCAAGCCAAGGAGTGTATAGACATCTCAACGTAATGGTGCTAAAGCTAACACTAGCGTTTAGGCTAATGCACATAGGATCAATACTGATGGTGCTTCTTAGATCATGTACTTAATAATAACCCCCTTATAGATCATACTTCTGTCTTTGTAGTAAAGTCGAAAATTATACAAAAGTGATTATTCTTGTTTGCTTGTTTACTGAAATCATCAGGTTTGCAGCTAACGCTGACTCCAGCCCATATAAACCTTGTGTTTCTCACACAGGACTGTTGTTTATTAGCAGTGAGGAGGCCAGGGGCAGCTGGGAGTCGTTTTATTGGGGCAGATTTGCAAGCGTTGACGCGGAGGCCGTCTGCCAGGACCTTTAGCTCAGCGTCAGAGCCGCACACATGCCCTCCCAATATGACTTGCTGGTTTAGTCGACACCTGACCGTGTGTTTTTGGAGTCGATTCTCTCATTCTCACCTATTGACGCACTCGGTTTGGGTTTTCAATCATGCTGGATTAGCTCACATCTTTTTTCAGGGTTTCTGCAGGTCTTAAAGTTGTCATTTCACAAATTTAAGCCTTAAATGTGGTTTATTTAAGGCTTTAGATTTTTTTTGTTCTCCAGTATGATTGTCCAAACATCACCATACATTTACTTGAAATGCAAAATGATATTAGAATCCTTGTTTTCAGTCTTGTTTTGATTAAAACAAGAACAAATGTTACCCTGGACCACAAAACCAGTCAATGTACACTGTAAAAAAAAAAAAAAAAACACAATTTGTTGAGTCAGCTTAAAATAATGTGTTACCCTGCTGCCTTAAAATTTTAAGTTCAGTCAACTTGAAATGTTGCATTGTACTACGTAACAACTTAGATATTTGTGTTTGCTAAACTTAACAGATGGGTAACCCAGCTGCCTTAAAATTTTAAGTTGATTCAACTCAAATATCTAAGTTGTCACTTAGTATAATGTAACATTTCAAGTTGAATAAACTTTTTGAGTTGACTGAACTTAAAATTTTAAGGCAGCCAGGTTACAAATTATTTTAAGTTGACTCAACAAATAGTTTTTTACAGTGTATGCATTATCTGAAAGCTGAATAAATGACTTTCCATTGATGTATGGTTTGTTATGATAGGACAATATTTGGCTGAGATACAACTATTTGAAAATCTGGAATCTGTGGGTGCAGAAAAAAAAAAAAGTTGTCCAAATGAAGTTCTTCGCAATGCATATTACTAATCAAAAATTAAGTTTTGATAGGAAATTTACAAAATATCTTCATGGAACATGATCATTACTTAATATCCCAATGATTTTTGGCATAAAAAAAAAAAAATTTGACCCATACAATGTATTTTTGGCTGTTGTTGCAACTATATCCGTGCTACTTATGACTGGTTTTGTGGTCCAGTGTAATCAACAAATATCTCCCAAAAGTTGTTTTCTGAACCCGTTGGCAGATATTTGTTTTTGTTCTAGTCATAAAATTAAAATTAATTTTAAAAAGTAATGTAGATCTGTTGAAAGTTGTATTTTCAAACCTTGATATATTGCCAATACAACTCATTGTGACTTTTTTAGTCAAGGATGAGATGTCCCATTTTAAATTAAATTTACAAAAGTGACTTTAAATACGTAAAAATCATTTTAATTGCAAGTAAAGTGTCAACTTTATTTATTTAAATAACTTTGGTGAAAATAAAATGACAAAAAAGGGTGAAATAATGTTCCATCGTCGTTCAGCATACATATATTTATTCAGCCTAAAAAATCAATTAAAATTCAAACTTTATTTGTACTTCTAATGATATTAAAGCCTTTTTCCCCCAACCTTTTACCAAGTTGTGGCTCCAAAATAGCAGCTTAAAATGTTAAAATCACTTAAAATAATTTTAAAGTTATTAAATATCAAATGCAAATACGTTGTCTACTTTCATGTTTCAACTTTTGTACAATAAATAAATAAAATGACAAAATAGATAAAATAGTGAATTAATGTTCCATTGTCATTTAGCGTAGCATATATTTGTGTTTATTCAGCCTAACAGATTTATTTGTATAATTATATTTTATTTTATTTAATAAAACAACATATTAAATCATTCTGACTTGTACTTTATTAAAATATATAAAAGAGTGGTCATAATAAAATAAAAAAAAAAAGTCTTGCTGACAGATGAAGACAGGTAAAGATTTAAAATGAAAATAAATTAGTTTTTTGGGTTGTTCTAAATATGGATAATTTGTTCTAAATCTTGTTTTAAATTTGCCTAATATTTTTTTGATTACTGTTGTTACACTAAATGACATTTTAATTGGCTGCTTCTGTAAATCATGGCAAAAATGTATGATAGTATTTTTTGAACTTTTTAAAAGACTTAAACAGGACACATTCTAATGTACGGGGGGGAAAATGAAGCTTTTGTTGATTTGTTGCTTAAAAAAAACTCTTTTCATCTTTGACCCATTTACATTTAGAAAACATTGACATATTGTGCTCTGTTTGTTTTGTTTTCTTTGTCTTACAGTCTTAAAGTCTTAAATTTACCTTCGTAAAACCTGCAGAGACCCTGTTATTAGTGTCGAGTTTATGTATATATCATTATAAGAGCTACAGAGTTTTGTTTCTCGCACAAACGCATTGGATTCATGCTGCATTTTTTGGTGTTCATGTAACGGTGTCATTGCAGTCAGCGTTCTCATTCAATATAATGAGACGTGTAGTTTGTGTTTGGGTCTGTGTTTGACTTTCCAAATGAGTTTTTATAGTCTAACGTACCACTGAGTAACAAGCGTGTCTTAATTGCGAGTAATACACAACAGCTGCGGTCTGTCAGAGCGCGTACAATGGGACTGTTTGTCCTAAGGAAACTATATAATCGGAGCTGCACATGACTCCTGTGCTTTCTTTTATTTATTTATTCTACAGGAGAAAATACACCCTGCCCTAAATGTGCTAAACCACTAAGAGTAAAAGTGAAATCTTAAATAAATCAAATAAATAGTGCTAATGGGGAAGTGTGTAATGTCTGCACCACTAGAGGTGAGAGTGAATTTCAGAAATAAAGTTTCTAGCATTTTGCTGTATTAGGCTGGTTAGGAACTGTTTTTTGAGGTTAAAAAACCTATTTATTCTTTTCCACTAAGCAGGAAGTAAAAATGTTTGCTGTTAATAATAAGGAATTTTCATCAAAGACCAAAAAGTGCAAGTTCCATTAAATTACTTCATGCAATAATATAAAGGTGTGTTGGCCAACTTCTCTTGCAAAATGCTTTTTAAATTTAATAGTAGAGATTTTAAATTATTTAAAAATTTTAAGCTGTTATTTTGGTGTCACAGTTGGTTTAATGTTGGGGGGGAAAAAAGGTTGTAATATCATTTGAAACACTATTATAGTTTGTATTACTGTTTTGAATATTATTTTTATTTTTTATTTACTTATTTTTTGAGTAATTTTTGTTTTTGTTAGTGGTTTTACAGTTTTAATTTTGTTTTTTGTTAGTTTTATGCATATATGCACATACACATACATACATACATACATACATATATATATATATATATATATATATATATATGTGTGTGTGTGTGTGTCTGTATATATATATATATGTATATATGTGTGTGTGTGTGTGTCAGTATGTGTATATAACAAAATATAAAAATATTATTGTATTTATTTTACTTATAATACTTTTTAATGGCTTGTTTTAGTTTACTATAATTATTTTATTTCCAGTTTTAACACATTAACACTTATTTTATTGGTTCTCTGTCATATTTCAAAATATAGCGCCATAAATCTATACAATAAATCTATTATTATCTATTTTATGTATACAGCTATGTATTTATATGTGTGTGTGTGTGTGTGTGTGTGTATATATATATATATATATATATATATATTTATTTATTGTATTTATTATATATATTTTTTTCCTTTGCTAAGACTTTTTTTAATGGCCTGTTTTAGTTTACTCTAATTTTAATTTTATACTCTAATTTTTGCTCTAATCTTATTTCCAATTTTCAATTAACACATATTTCAGAATATAACACAATGAATCTATACATAATTAACATTTTCCCCTCCTTAACAAACATGCTGTGCAGCATGACTTTTACTGAAATAGTAATTTTTGTTGTTGCTGTTTTCTTTCATTTCTGCTCTATGTATATTTTTAACATCTTCAATCCATAGCCTACATTCCTCTGCAAAGCGGGCTGTAAATAGGTAAGATGCTCACCAGTGTTTTCAAGTTTAATGTGCACACATCAGAGTCTAATTATTTGCACTAAAAAGGACATCAGATTTCCTGAAGGCATCTTTTAACCGCTGATGACTGGGTATATGATGCTGATGCATTATGTGAAGTTGTAAGATTATTTTTGGTTTGTATTAGACTGTCTGAGATTTCCTCTCCATCTTCATAACTGGTGATTGTAATGAACGAAAGCCTCAAAAACCGTATGCACTTATATTTGGCCTGTTCAATCTGATTGCACATATATATGCACATATAGATGTTTTTTATTAAGGTATGGCTATATTCAGACACTCGTCTTCCAGCTCCTGAAGCGTCCGACTCCTTTGTTTTCACGCTGTTATGCCATTAGTGCTAATGCTTTCTCTCCAGGGCCTTTGAAGCGAAGGTAAGCAAGTGACCTAAATCTGTTTGTAGCACAAGCGAGAGCATATTTCACTCTAGCTCTGATTCTGCCGTGCAGTTAAGGGTCCATTTACATCCATTCCCTCACACGCTCTCTCCCCTGACGAACCTCCCGCGTGTTTCTTGCGAATGACGCGCTCGTGTGGGTCTTATTGAAGCCGCTGGGAGGGATGAAAAGAGAAATATCATATCTGATAACTAATGGAGACAAGAGTGCACTTTTCTCGTAGTAACAGGCTCTGTTCGAAAACATAGTGAGCTGCCTTTTCTAGTTTACACCTTACATGGATACCTACAGTACCTTCTAAGGGAACATCCAAACTGAAAATAAACCTAACAAGGGAGACAAAAATGTGTCGATTCAGTAGTGCACCTATGATTTCTTAAAACGCTGCCTTGGTAGATTTTGGATCAGAGCTCATGGTCTCACAGCATTGCTCAAATGTTCCCCTTTGCGTCAATCATGCTTTACGGTGATCCGACCTCTCCATCTCCTTTTATTATTGTTGGTTTTTCCACCATGTCATCTTATTGCAGTCAGTTTAGGGGCTTTGATTTAGTTTGATTAAATGAAACCAGTAGGTTATTGGATTCCTTAATCGTCCGGAATCAGGATGTAACTTTATTTTAACTTTCCTTTCCTGTGCTGACAGATTAATACATCAGCTTTCAAGAGTGCCTCCGTTTTCAGCAACGTCACGTACAGCCAGACTTGAGGAGTAACAGAATACTTGGACCAGTGTTACATAAGCAGGATAGGAAAAGGTATCGATATTCCATTAGTTACATAAATAAGAAAACGGAGGCAAGTTTCCATTTTTTAATGATTAAAGTAGAAATGCAGCAGTATGATCCTGACAGACAAAATAAACCACCATTTAGAGTACTATGTCGATTACTACACTGCAGCTGAATGAATTTACCATCTGACCTTGAGTGTTTCTATTATTTTACAGTTAATGCAAAATTCTGCACTGATACTTTGTATTTTTTGTATATTTTGTATTGTTTACTCATCATGATGTTGTGTTCATGGCGTCAAACTTGTAAAGTTGGATTTAAAAACAAAAAAAGAACACCCATATTGTGTGTCTTGTGGCTTTACTACTGAAACAGTGAATGTTTTAATGTTCACAGATTGGCCCTATTCGATTTTGTTGCAAGGGTCTCACTGTAACCCAGATTTTTGGTAGACAGAAACAATTGGCAATTGATGTATGGAAAGTGATCATGCTGAGAGAGTGATCTGGTGAACTGTGTTTCTTTTTTTACTTTGTCAGGACAAAGGATTCAAAAGTCATTTGAACATTTTTGAACTGGTGGTGGCGCTATAGAGTTGGTTCTAGAGACCTCAAATTTGGTCAGATTGTTACACAGGACCATGACTAGAAGTCTGCCAAATTTGAGATTTTTTCTACTTGTAGTTCATAGTCAATTGCCATTGGTTCCCACAAAAAGTAGAAAGGGTCTACAGCATTTTCAGTGGTCATTTTTGTATTTAAATATTTACACATTGGCTCTGTTCACTTCTATTGCAAGTGTCTCACTGTAAGCCAGATTTTTGGTAGGCAGAAACAATTGGCAATTGATTTATGGAAGGTGATCATGTTGAGAGTAATCTTTCTTTTTTTAGAAAAAGGATTTTAAGTATTTGAACTGGTGGTGGCGCTATAGAGTTGGTTCTAGAGACCTCAAATTTGGCCAGATTACTACACAGGACCACCACTAGAGGTCTGCCAAATTTCATAGTTTTCCTACTTGCGTTTCACAGGATTGCCTTTGACTCCCATAAGAAGTAAAAAGGGCCTACAGTGTTTTCAGTGGTAGTTTTTGTATTTTAACATTCACAGATTGGCCCCATTCACTTCTATTGCAAGTGTCTCACTGTAACCCAGATTTTTGGTAGGCAGAATCAACTGGCAATTGATTTATGGAAAGTGATCAAGTTGAGAGTGTAATCTGGTTTCTTTTTTTACTGTTATTTTCTCCGTTTCTTTTTTTTACCTCTTTAGGACAAAGGATTCAAAAGTTATGACCATTTGAACATTTTTTAACTGGTGGTGGTGCTATAGAGTTGGTTCTAGAGACCTCAAATTTGGTCAGATTACTACACTGGACCACCACTAGAAGTCTGCCAAATTTCATAAGTTTTTTATACCTGCGGTTCATAGTCAATTGCCCTTGACTCCCATAAAAAGTAGAAAGGGCCTACAGCATTTTCAGTGGTCATTTTTGTATTTAAACATGTACAGATTGGCCTTGTTCACTTCTATTGCAAGTGTCTCACTGTAACCCAGATTATTGGTTCGCAGAAACAATTGGCAATGGATTTATGGAAAGTGATCAAGTTGAGAGAGTAATCTGGTGAAATGTTTCTTTTTTCTGCCTTTTTTTAGAAAAAGGATTTTAAATATTTGAACTGGTGGTGGCGCTATAGAGTTGGTTCTAGAGACCTCAAATTTGGTCAGATTACCATTCAGGAGCACCACTTTAAGTCTGCCAAATTTAAGTATTTTCCTACTTGCGGTTCACAGGGTTGCCATTGACTCCCTTAAGAAGGAAAAAAAACATCTGATACAATTGGGCCTACAGCATTTTCAGTCATAATTTTTGTATTTCAACGTTTACATATTGGCTCCGTTCACTTCTACTGCAAGTGTCTCACTCTAACCCTACACTCATCTCTAACTCTCACTCTAACTAATTTTTGATAGGGAGAAGCAAATGCCACTTAATGTAAAGTATATTTATATTTAAGTAATTTCTTTAAGCCAAAGGATTCAAAAGATATAACTATTTGAAAAGTGGATTTTTGAACTGATGGTAGCGCTGTAGAGTCAGTTTTACAGGCCTCGAATCTGGTCAAATTACTATTCAGGACCACCACTATAAGTCTGCCAAATTTCATCATTTTCCTACTTGTGGTTCATAGGATTGCCTTTGACTCCCATGAGAAGGAAAAAAACAACAGATCCAATACGCCTTACAGCGTTTTCAGTGGCCATTTTTGTATTTTAATGTTTACAGAGTGTTTCCATTCACTTCTATTGCAAGTGTCTCAATGTAACCCAAATTTTTGTTATGGAGAAGCAAATGGGAATTAATGTAAACTACGGGATGTGATCATGTTGATCATTTCTTTAGGACAAAGGATTCAAAAGTTTGAAAAGTGTTTTATTTCTAACTAGTGTTAGCAGTATGGTTGTAGAGTTCTCGAATTTGGTCTGCCAAATTTCATAGTTTTCCTACTTGAGGTTCATAGGGTTGCCACTGACTCTTATTAAAGAAGAAAGAAAGAAAATCAATAGATGCAATATAGGCTACTTTATACTTTGCTGCTTGACTTCTAATAAATGTGTTAGTCTGCATCGTGCACAAATTATCAATGAATCTTCTCATATCACTTGTGTCTTGTGGCTTTACTATTGAAACCGTGAGTGTTTAACATTTTAACATTTACAGATCGGCCCCATTGACTTTCTTTATACTAAAGAATTCATTTTGAAGTGGTGGTAGCGCTATAGATTTGGTTCCAGAGACCCAAAAGTTGGTCAGATTACTATTCAGACATATTACTAGAAGTGTACCAAATTTTGTCCTTTTACTACCTGTGGTTCATAGGGTTGCCATTGACTCCCATAAGAAAAGTATCAGATGCAGCCTTCGGCGATTGGCACCTAATTAATTTCTGTGGTAATCAGCATTATGTATATATAACACATCTAGTTGATATCACCCGTTTGTTCATTCAGAAGTAGCAGCAAGTAATTGGATGCTTCTTTATTATTGTGATACTTGGATTAGGTAACTCATTTCTTGTTAATAAACAGTCGTTTCTGCTGGAATACATTTTCTGCGTCCCGCAGGACTTGGGTTGACCATTGCGTGGGCGCTGCTATTTTTATCGTCTGACTAAGTTGGTGTCTTTGTCAGACGCACGGCACCAAGACTGTTTGTTTTATTGTGTGACAGTGTAAAAGCAGCCTGGGATTGGCTCGTGTTTTCCCTCCCTCTGTCCCTGAAAGCGTCACCGCTGCGATTTATGAAGCTCTCTCCGCGAGTCAGATGGAGATACAGCCCTGCGTCTTATCAACTGGATTGAATCTGATTATTCAACGCCGCAGCCAGTTGTTGTTTTGGATGCATTTCTAATCTTTGTGCACGAGTCGTTTGGCTTCCCGTCCGAAGCCAAGAACGTCGTGTAAAACGGCGAGTGATTTACGAAACTCGAGCAGGGCCTGTTTTGCGCCGTTTCTCCTGCAAACAAACACGAGTCTCGTCCGTCGGCCCTCAGATAAGGAAGCGATTCTCTCATTCTTGGCATCTTTTGCAAGTGGAGAAGAATATATTCCACTGGGGAAGTCTGGATGTTGATAACAGCTGTTAGAGCTGATACACGAGGCGTGATGGTGGAGCGACAGTAAAGCGGGGCATTTGCGTCATCGCACGGCAGTTGTAGGTTGCTGAAACACCCCATGGCCGCCTCATTTTTGGACCGGGTAAATTATAGCCGTCTTCCCCTAATTAGAACAAGAGAGGCTGACTCTCAGGAGGACCGCAGCGGCCGTGATGACATCACGCTTTTCCCACAAACCCCAGAGGCAGCTCTGCGCTCAGGCCGTTGAGCTGTAAAGATTGAGTTGTAGATTCACATTTGCTGTTTATTTAGAGCACATGGCAAGCCACCAAAAATTGGGGAGATTTATTGCTGTTTTGTAATTAGTACGCCAAGTTCTTCCAGTCAAGGCCAATCAAGTGAAAGAGAAGACATCGCAAACTAAACTAATAACACGCATTTGGAGGAAAGATAGATGGCTTGTGTGGAGGAGCAAACTGATCACGTATTAAGTGTTTTGGAATCATTTTGGTGTTTTAGTAAATCGAGAGGTGTTCCTTAAAGACAGTATGACTGCTTTGTTTTCTATATATATATATATATATATATATATATATAGTTATTTATAGTTATTTATTTTTATTTATTATATTTGCCTACTATTTTTATAATTAATTTTTAATACTATTATTATTATTATTAATATGAATAATAATATTAATAATAATAATAATAATAATGTTTGACAATATAATGTATGTTTTCATACACTGAAATGTATAGTGTGGTATTTTATTTACCATTTTGCCTATTATATTATATTATATTATATTATATTAGGTTATATTAGGTTATATATTATTGTCTTAAATATGAATTTGTTACATGGTTTTCATTTTAAAATATTTAAAATACTGAAATATTTTATTTATGCTTAATAGTAATTATTATTAATAGTATAATTATAATAATAATAATAATAATAATAATAATTTCATACATTATTATTAAGTATAAATTAATGTATGATTTCATACACTGAAATGTATAGTGGGGTCCAAAATAGTTTTATATAATTATTTTATTTTATTTTATTTTATTTTATTTTGCCATTATATTATATTATATTAAATTATATAATATAATATTATATTATATTATATTATATTATATTATATTGTAGTGTCTTAAATATTTCTTAGTGATTTTTAAGTCATGTTTTTCATTTTAAAATATTCAAAATACTGAATTTCTGTTTTATTAATGCATAATAATAATAATAATAATCTCCGTTGTTGTTATTATTATTATTATTATTATTAACGTATGCTATTTAATTTTATTTTGCCTTTTTTATATTATATTATTGTCTTAAATATTTAATAGTAATTTTTCATTTTAAAATATTCAAAATACTAAATTATTATATTTATTAATGCTTAATAGTAATTATTATTAATAGTATAATAATAATTTAACTTTAATAACTTTTTTTATTTTATTAATATTTTCATTAGTTTTTATGTATTTTAATGACAGATTTGTGTTTTACATAACTATTTATGTTTCTTTGAGTCTTTGTGCTTCATTCTATTTTATTCCAAGTTGGAGTTTCCGACTATGTCTGGAAAAGTGCTATAGAACAGTAAAGAAATACAAAAGAAGGTAATTTTGCTGTGAGCTGAGGGAATATTTCAATAGACATACAAGCTTTGTTATAGTAGATGAACTTTTTTTTTAGCTTGCTTGTTTTCGAATGACTTTAATGTCAGTGATATATCTGTAGTTAACATGGAAATGTAATACAGTCATTCCTTCAAATGCAAACTTTCACTCTGTATTTGTAATCGAGCAACATCTATTTTGCTATATGATTGCAGTTAGAAAACTACCTTTTTAAGATGTTTAACCCATGCAGATCTGTGACAGATGAAGCAGGAGCTTCACCATCCTCTGCGGCAGCTGCGTTGCAGTTGTTCTGACAATTAATGTTTTCAATTTCAGCATTTCTCACTGACTTCATCAGTTCAAGAGCCTCCAGCATGAAGCTCATTAGATGAAACTGAATTCCTGCTCCGCTTTTAATGGACTGAGACTCACAGCACATCACACACCCGTGAGAAATAGACTTCATTAATGTAATTATATTAGCATTTTATTAATATAAATTGTGTTTATACGCTGCAATACACAGTGGGGTCCAAAATAGACCAGGTTTTTTTTTTTTTTCCCAATTTTCTTATATTATATTCAATATATTTATATTATATTCAATGGAAAATTCAAATGCATATTTACTTGCACTTGACTACTGACCTTGTAAACAGTTCAGAATCTTAATTATTATTTAAGCCATCTTTGATTTAAACATATTCCTTAATGTAATCGTAATATAATTTCATTAATATTCATTTTCATACAGAGTAATATACAGTGGGCTCCAAAGTATTAAAGTATTTAAAAAAAAGTTTTTGCTTTTTTTTTTATTGTATTGTATTGTATTACATACATTGCGTTATATTATAAAATTTAATATTAAAATTATAAGATTTATTTATTTTTTAATGTTCAAGATCCTAAATGTATATTTATTCATTATTGTAATTATATTATCATTTAATTAATATAAATTGTTTTTATGAAATATACAGTTGGCTTGTAGACGGTTGATATTTTTATTATATTATATTATATTATTATATTATATTATATTATATTATATTATATTATATTATATTATTACTTGCATAAAGTTGCTGAAAATATATTTAAATATTTCTTAGTAATTTAAAGTTTATTAATTTTTTTAAATTGTTTTAATTGATAATATATGAAAATATTCCTTAGTAATTTTATTTTATTATAGTACAGTATATCATTTGATTGCATTTGTTTGCTGATAATATATGAACATATTTCTTAGTCATTTTAATTTATATAATTATTATAGTAATTTTGAATTAAATTATATTATATTGTATTATATTTTACTTGCATTTGAGTGCTGATATTATATGAAAATATTTCTTAGTAATTTTAAGTTTATATATTTTACTTGCATTTGAGTGCTGATATTATATGAAAATATTTCTTAGTAATTTTGTTTATATATGTGTATATATATATATATATATATATATATATTTATTTATTTTATATATATATATATATATATATATTTTATTTGCATTTGCATTTGATTGCTACTAATACATACAAATATTTCTTAGTAGTTAAATTATTATATTATATTACATCATTACTTGCATTTGATTGCTGATATTATATATAAAATATTTCTTAGTAATTTTAAGTTTATATATATATATATATATTATTATTATATTATTATACATATTATTATTATTATTTGCATTTGATAGCTACTAATATATACAAATATTTCTTAGTAGTTATATTATTATATTATATTATATTATATTATGTTATATTACATCATTACTTGCATTTGATTGCTGATAATATATGAAAATATATCTTAACATTTCTTAGCAATAAAGTCACTAATGCTTGTTTTGAACTGTGAGCTTTCAAAGGTCAGATATTTTCAGTGTTTACAGCTGTTTAACTGCAGGACCCTCGTGAAATCAGGCAAGGTTAAAGCTGAAAGAAATGAAATGCACGCTTGCAATAATGGAGCAGCTTTGCTCTGTGTTTTTCTGAGCTTGAATTTTCTCATCTTTTATTGGAGATACGGCTCCTGCAGTTTGTTCTTTTTGGTCAGACACCAGGGTTTTGACTGACACTTCTATCTAACTATTTTCCTTGCGGTGCTCTAATTGCTGCTTCAACATCAGTCTGCAACACAAACCGCATCCAGCAGAGAGCGAGTGTTTTGCACGTCTGAAATCAGGTCAGAGGAAAAGCCTCAGAAGATTCAGGCTTCGGTAGGCAACGGAGATGCAATCAGATATCTGGTCCGACGGCACGCTCTGTGTGGTCCCGCGTCTCCGTCTATCGTCTTCTCTCGTTCATTTTTTGTCGTCGAAGCGCTGTTACGAATTAAAGGCCGTTGTGTAAGAGTTCGCGCTTGGAGGTGACTACAGATTGATAGATTACCAGAGCTGGCTGTGAATTGGCTCTTCTCACGTCATGCGTCTAAATGTTTCTCACATGGTCCCTCGGCGAGAGCATAGTTTTCTCATCCGTCAGAGCGAACCTACTGCGTCGAGGCCCAAACCTCTGTGTAACTGAGCCTCGCTAATAATTAGAGCCGCAATCACATCGATGGCTTGTGGGAAGGGTACGGCGCTTGCCAGAGCAACAGAAATGTGGCCGGCTGTTGTGATTGGCGTGCTTTGAGATGGACGATTTTGTCTGTACTGTCAGAATCACTAAACAGACCCCAGTGATCTTATAAATGGGTCATTCTATGAAAAATGTGCCGTTTCGATTCTTGAAAAGGCTATTTTTACAGCATTTTACAAATTCCTCTTTTTAATATTTTGAATTATCAGAACTGTTTAAATATTAATTGTGTTGTGCCATTTCAAACTAAATTAATGCATGTTAATATATGTTAGGAGATTATGTTAGGGTTGACATTTCATTTCTGGTTTGACATTAACATTAATTTAACATTACAACTGATCATCTAACTGCAAACTGCTTAATTGTAATATGGCAACTTCATGGCAATTGGTCATTTCATGAAAAAATGTATTATTATTATTATTATTATTGTAAATGTTAATATTATTAGATATAATAAATTATTGTTTTTGTAATTTTATAATGTAATTATAGTATAATTTTTATCAACTTCATGACAAAAGTATTTTTTATTTAATCTATAATAATATGATAATAACAATAGTATTTAAAATATTAAAAAAAATAATAATACAGTAAAAAAATATCTGTCAGCCTCTTGATATTTGTAATTTAATAAAATCAATTCACTCACACATTGTACAATTTATATTAAATTTTTAATTCTATATTTATTTTAATATGTATATAAAATATTTATAAAATTATATAATGTATTTTATATATATATATATATATATATATATAAATAACTTAATAAATAGTTTTATATATATATATAAATAACTTAATAAAGCAGTTTTACTGCTATATATATATATATATATATATATATATATATATATATATATATATATATATATATATATATATATATATTTAAAATGTTTATTAGTTTTAAATAAAAACCTTTCAACTTTTTAATATTTGTAATTTAATAAAATCTTTTATTATAATTATTATTGAAAATAATATATAAGATTTAATATATACATTTTAAAATTGTACAATTTTACACATATTTTACAATTATAAAATATTAAAATATTTATATAAAGTATATAAAATATTTATACAATTATTTGTAAATAGATACCTCAATATTTACCTCCTTTACCTCAAGAGTCAACCTCTTAATTTGTAATTTAATAAAATTGTTTATTCTTATTGTTACTGAAAATGTGTGTATATATATATATATATATACTTACACATACATTTTTTTAAATAACATTAATAGGAATAAACTATTTTATTAAATGTAATATATTTTTTAAATATTTCTACAATTTATACAATTAGTACCTGTCAACCTCTTTATCTGTAATTTAATTTTTTTTTTTTTTTTTTTTTTTTTTTTTTTACGTATATTTGTGTGTATGATTTTATTTCACTTAAAAGCTCATAAAAATATTAGTACTATTTAAAATATTTTACTTTTTTTTAAATATGTTGAATATCTTTATTATAAAAATGCAATTATTTAAAATAATTTTTTTCTCATATGTATATGAGTGACAAATAGCACGAAATATCAGAAACATCATATTAGCCAACAATGCCTTAACTGACCTTCACTCATGCTTGAACAGCTGACTAAATCACGCTTCTCCAGAGAGTGTTTTCATTATCAACTCAGAGCTATTTACAGATTAATTATATCTCCCTTTGTCACAAAAAAGGTGTTTTTTTAATGGTCACTGTCGCTAACACACGCTGCCATGTAACAGACCGACATATTGCATACATTTATCTTGCCGTTTGGGGTCAAGAGTAAGGGTTTGCTCCACGCTAGCAGCTACTCATCCACAGCAAATGTTGCATATGCTAATGCGCTGATAAACACTCGCGCTCCGAACGCAGCGTTGGGCAGATTAATTCACGCTGCAGTGCCGCAGTGACTCATCCGGATTTCTGCTGCTGTTGTCTTACTCGAGTAAGCAAGTTTTGATTGCCCACAAAACATGCCTGCTACACAACAAAAGCTAATGAATTGCTCGTTTCCACCTGGGCCTGATTATACAAAACGCCACATGTGCTAATTGAAACGTGTAGCATGGAGGTGTAGGTCTGTCTTTGGTTCTTGTTTCTAGTGTTTGCAGTTGTTGGATTTTAAAGACATCTTAAGCATTTAACGCTGCCTTCGAGTCATTTTGGAGCGGTCATGTTCGTGAGATGAACGTCGCCACATATTTGAATGTGTTAATTGAAGAATCATGGTTGAAACTAATTAGTATTGGTCATGAACTCCAAATTGCCCAATTTTTGCCATTTTCTTCTGACCAAAATCACTTTAATGTGCATTAAATTGTAAACAAGCTCCAGGAAGACTTAGCAATAGGCCCTTAATAATGAGAACGTAGCATAGCATACTATTAGCCGTCGTATTTGGTGTCTGGTCTTGATTTTGAGCGCACTGTTTTCGAGTCCGAGAGGAAGTGAGGTGCGAGAGAGAGGTGGACCCCATGTGGAAGCCATTTCCTCGTTCCTGTGGCCGCTTTCGAGAGCCTCGGGCTTTGGTTCTTACCCAGAACTGGAGCATCAACCACAGTTTGAATTGGAATTTAGGATCTGGTTACACTTATTCGGTTTGTTACGTTTGGGGATAGCGGTGTGGGGTGCACTCCAGTGACGTGAATCGTTTTAATCTGATCACCGTGAAGATGAACTCGGAGTTGGCTCACTCATCAGGTTGCTCTTCAGTTCATTTGAGGACAGTTTTTGATTCATTCCAGTGACTTGAATCTTTTGAATTTGTTCACCAAGAAGATTCATTCAGATTCATGTACTGATTTGTCACTGGTCCCTTCTACTGGTGACTCTTACTCACGTTGCGTTTGAGAAGAGTCACTGGATTCATTAAAATATGCATTCAGATTATTTTGTTGATTTGTCAGTGGCCCTTTCTGTTAGTCTTATTTAGAACATTTTTTGATTCAATCCACTGAATCCTTTTGAATCTGTTCAACAAAACAATTAATTTATATTCGTTCACTGATTTGTTAATGGCTCTTTCTACTGGTTACTCTTATTCAGTTCATGACATTTGTTCACCAAAAAGATTCATTCAGATTCACTGGCTGAATTGTCAATGGCCCTTTCTGCAGGTCATTTTCAGATCATTTTTATAACAGTTTTTGATTCAGGCCATTGACTTGAATCTTTTTGAATTTGTTCACCAAAAAGATTTGTTTAGATTCATTCACTGATTTGTTAATGGCTTTTTGTACAGGTTACTCTTATTCAGTTCATCACATTTGAAAACCGTTTTTGATTCAGTCCATTGACTTGAATCTTTTGAATCTGTTCACCAAAAAGATTCATTCAGATTCACTGGCTGATTTGTCAGTGGCCCTTTCTGCAGTTTTACTCTTATTCAGATCATTTTTTATAACAGTTTTTGAATCTGTTCACTAAAAAGATTCATTAGATTTGTTCGCTGATTTGTCAGTGGCGCTCTCCGCAGGTTTCTTTTATTCAGTTCGTCACCATTTAACATTTTTTGATTCAGTCAAGTGACTTGAAACATTTTGAATCTGTTCATTTTGAATCTGCTCGCCAAAAAGATTCATTCAAATTCATTCACTGATTTGTCCAGTTCACTCAGTTCACTTTAGTCTTTTAATCTGTTCACCAAAGAGATTCATTTAGATTCATTCACTGATTTTTCAGTGTCCATTTCTGCAGGCTACCCTTGTTTAATTCATCATGTTTAAAAACGGTTTTTAATTCAGTCCAGTGACTTGAATCCTGTTCACCAAAAAGATTCATTCAGATTCTGTGGCTGATTTATCAGTAACCCTTTCTGTACTTTTACTTATTCAATTCATTTTTGACAACAGTTTTTAATTCACTCCAGCGACTGAATCAAAGTGAGTCTTCAAACAACAGCGAGTCTTTTGAATCTGTTCATCAAAAGGTCTATTCAGATTCGTTCACTGATTTGTTAATGGTCCTTTCTGCAGGTTGCTCTTATTCAGTTCATTTTCTGACAACATTTTTTGATTCTGTCCAGTGACTTGATTCTTTTGAATCTGTTCAACAAACAGATTCATTCAGATTCGTTCAAAGATTTGTCAGTGGCCCTTTCTGCAGGTTACTTTTATTTAGTTTTAGTGACATCATTTTTAATTCAAACAAGGGACTTTAACCCCTTGAACCTGTTCACCTAAAAGATTCATTCACTGATTTGCCAATGGATCTTTCTGCAGTTTCCTCTTATTTGATTCATTTTGTTTGAGAACAGTTGATTCAGTCCAGTGCTTTGAATCCCTTGAATCTGTTCACCTGAAAGATTCATTCAGACCTTTGTTCTGGTTACTGTTATTCAGCTCATTTTTGGCAACAGTTTTTGATTCAGTCCAGTGACTTGAATCCTTTAAATATGTTCACTAAAAAGAATCATTCAGATTCACGGATTTTCACAGATTTGTCAGTGTCCATTTTTTTTACACTTCATCAAAATGTGCATATCTACAGATCTAGAGTGTTTAAGCATCACACTGTAGGAGTTTACCTAACAAATAATGACAAAGTACATCTGTCAGTTTTTCCTCCTCCATCATGTCAGCCGCTCAGCCTGACTTCATCAAGCTGTAGAAAAATACAATGAATTCATTGAGTCTCAATAGCATCCTCATGTCACTTTAATTGTCTGTGGTCATCAGTCAGTTTTACACATTCCTAATTCTTCCGCCCTCTTTCTTTCCTTGCTGTAAACGATGATGACGCATGACAGTCGTGCCCTCTCGCGTTCAGATCCTCCGTTATGAATCAGAAGTCCCGGTTCATCTTGTTCAGCAAGAATGATTTGTTCGCTAACATACTCTCTGGTTTCATTCGTACCTTTTGCCTTTTATTGGTGTCTGTGACGTCCTCCGAACCGCAGGCCGTCGGCTGGTGTGTGGAAGCGATCAGTGTAAACAAAAGCCGGTGTAAAGAGGGCTTTGGCAGCGGTGGACATTTGCACACACAGTCCATTAATCTTCAGATAACCCCTGCAAGCTGTCCAACCATGTCTTTCCCATCCAAAGGTTCTTGTTCCTTTGGCTTTTCTTCCCATCCAAAACATCTAAAATTGCTTCACAGCTGCTCTTGGGACGGGAAGAAGAAACATTTCAGACATCGTGTTTACATTGCACTTCTCGCAAAGTGCCAGCGGGACAGACTGACGTGTAATGGAGCGTTCCGCCGAGTAGAAACGCTGGACGTCCTGCCGGACAACAAGTCAAATAACCGAGTGTGAGAGAATCTTGGCCTCGTTCCCCTTCCTGTCAGTTTGTTTTCCATGTCTCCACGAAATGTTTTCAGGCCCTTCACAATTATGCTAACACAATCCAAACTCTCATGGACTACTGTCAGATATGAGACACTTAGTCCGGCATAAATTTGTTGTGTTCGGAAGGACAAATGCTAGCGTGGCAAAAGCCCGAGAGTGTTGACAAAGCATCTCACTTTTATCGCTGTTTGAAAGTGTCTGTCAGGCTTTGGTGTTAAGCTATAAATATCAAACTCTCTGCGTTTCTTCTCCTTGACGACCTTCTTGTTTTGTACGAGCTGTCTGTGTTGGGATTTGAGACGGTGCCGGAGTCCCATCTCGGGTTAAATACGACCCGTGCTTTGTTTTCCTATAAAAGGGATTCGTGTTTTCGGGAGTTTGTTTAATTTAACATGACACGGCGTGCATTTGAGCGCGAGTCAGCTCGGGTCGACTTTTCACATTCGTTTGCAACATATCGGCTAAATTGCCGTAAAGTTAAAGAGTTTCAGCGAACGGCAGAGCTCTTGGCTGCGGTGTAACCCAACAAAAACATCAAACAACAGCGTAAACCTCTTCCAAAACCAGGTTCTGGAAACATATGGAGAATGTGGCTTAGCTCCATTTAGTCCAAACAAGAAACAGGTTTTTATAGGATTTGGGTTGAAATTCAAGGCGTTTCGAGCGCACTGCGAGCCCCGCGTCGCTAGACGCGCGGTGTTGGTCAGTCGGAGAATATTGGATTGTGCGTTTTCAAGGGATTCATGTGTGGAGTCGATCAATCTCGCAGAGGTTGGCAGCGGGTAAACCTCTCGTTCTGAGCATCCCACACATTTTAGAGTTATCGGAAAAGGTGGCTGCCTCTTACAGGTGTTTGCCAAGAGCGGCAGAGTTCAGTAATACTTCATTACCAAAACCTCATGCATGGAAACAAACCCTTTCTGTATTAATTGCTTTGTGGAGTCTTTTTGTATTCTGTAATCCCACTTGTTTTTAGATCTATCTTTCTGTGTGCATTCAAATGTTTAGTAAATTTAGTGCTGTTTAGTCACTATTGATATTAATCATTCTGATGCTTAAGCATTTTTTCAACAACTCGTAAACCAAAGTAATACATTTTAATGCATATCCAGCTAACAAAAATGTGTTCCAAGAATCTGTTTCTAACATTCCCATTAGGTTATGCAAATGTTTTCTGAGCATTCTGAGCATTTTGGTTCTACGAATGTGGAGAAAACTTTCAATATCAAACATTATTGTAACGTTAGTTTAGAATGTTCTAAAACAAGTAGTAGCATTTTAAAGGCATCCAACTAAAGCATTTAAAGGGATAGTTCATTCATGAAAATAAATATTCTGGCTTTAATTACTCGCCTTCCGTCGTTCCAAAATCGTAAGACATTAGTTCATCATCAGAGCAGAAATTAAGTTATGTTTGATGAAATCCGAGAGCTTTCTGACCCTGCATAGACGAAGGTCTTATGGGTTTGGAACAACAAGAGTAAGTGATGATGAGTAATTATTGACAGAATTTAAATTTTTGGGCGAACTATCCCTTTAAGGAAAAAAACATTCTACAAACGATAAATAATTGTTTTTGTTTTCAGATACATAATACATAGTAGGACACATTAATAGAGATGTGAGTTTTCTGGATTAACACATGCAAATCAGATTCCAAAAATTAAGTACATGTAATTAGATTACATTTTTAAAGTCTCGTAATCAGCCTACAGTTATGTTTTTATTGATTACGTGTTATTCACACAATAGCAATACACTGGTCATAATTTTTCGATTCTCCTTAATTCTTCTTTTTCATCTTTTACATTTATACACTGCATAACTAAGCTTTCCGTTGATGTAGGACAGGACAATATTTGGCTGAAATACAGCTATTTGAAAATCTAGAATCTAAGGGGGGTGCAATAAAATCTAAATATTGAGAAAATCGCTTTTAAAGGTTGTCCAAATTAAGTTCTTAGCAATGCATATTACTAATCAAAGTTTTGATATATTTATGGTAGAAAATTTACAAAATATCTTTATGGAACATGATCTTTACTTAATATCCTAATGATTTTTGGCATAATTTTGACCCATGTTGCTACTTAAGGCTGGTTTTGTGGTCCAGGGTCACATTTGGTCAACTAATATTAAATGTGTAATGTTTCGATAATTCACAGGTGAGAAATGTGTGGCATAAACTGTAATTGTAGTTTGGCAGTCACGTAGTTTTCATATCGAAGCAGAAATGAAACAATAATGAAAATCAGAAGTCATCGTAGCTCTGAGGTCGTTCGGGTCGCATTTGTTTTTGAAAGTTGTGGGAAGAGGGAAAAAATGCTTTTAGTCATTAATGAAGTTCAGGAATATTGAGGCTGTAATTCCAGCCCAGTTCTTCAAGAGCAATGCAGCATCTTGTCAGAATGGCTCATTTATCCAGACTGCCTGAGCCCACTGCTGCGTTTCTGCTTGTCCGCAGCATGAGGCTTCTGAAGGCTTCTTTATTGATTTATTAATGCTGTAACCGTGGGGGCTCAGGAGACGATTGGCCGCGGTTATCAAGGCAGTTATTCCACCATTCTTCGGTCTGAGAAACATTACGGCTGCAATCCGAAGAATGTGTGAAGTAAGTGTTTGGATGCCGGCGGAACGCCGCTCAGGATTTCGCGGCGACCGCAGATTGATGATATTAATGTACTCGTCAGATAAATAAATTCAAATGCGCGTCACTTAAAATATAATATCTCCTGGGCTTCCCTGCTTATATTCAGCAGCAGAACTCGTCGTAAACCGCACGAGGAGCAAATCGGAGAGGGAACTTTGACTCCAGAAGGTGTCGAGTTTTCCTATTAATGGGAAACACATGCAGCTGCAGCAGCGCGAGTGTCGGCTCCAGGCCGATCTGCTGCACCACTCAAAGCTGTTCGTTATGAAAGGTCTCAGTGTAGATTACTGAATTATGCACTCCTCATTTGCATGCAGGTCACACAACACCGCTCTGCTGACGTCAGTCAGTTCACGTGGCTCCTAAACTTGTCCTGATTGGTTCAGGGGGTCTTTTCCTGTGCACTCTTTCTCACTCTGTGATTGAATTTTGGCTGGATTTGAAGCTGCTTTCTGATGTCATTTACAGAGTGCGAGTGGCGGCTGTCGTCATGTGCAATGAGTCAAGTGATGCAACTTAAGAATTGGTCATTCATGATCAGATTTCTTTCTTAATAGAAATGCATTTAAAAAAAATCTATTGTTCATGTAGAAAATTCTCATTGGTCATATGGATTATTTTTTTAGTTTTTGGGGGGGGGCATTTTATATTTATTACATTTTTTATTATTATTATTTTTTTTATTATTTTTTTTTACATGGTAATTATAAAAATGAGTATATAAAAATATATATTGTATGTGTGTATATATATATATATATATATATATAAATTAATAAAAGTAATCTTAAAAGTAATAGTAATTATATATATTTTTTTAAATTAAGCTTTTTAGACAGTTATGATTTGTTTTTTGTTTGTTTGTTTTTTAGACAGTTATGATTTGTTTTTTGTTTGTTTGTTTTTTTTTTTTTTACATTGTGACATGGTAATTAGGTTATGAAAATTATGTTAAAAGCAATATTTAAATTTTCACATTTTATGTATATATGTATGTGCATATTAATTTTTTGCTGTAAAAACATGTTTTATTTATAGAATATTAATTAATTAATAATAGTAATATTAATTATATTTTTTAATTACACATATACATATACATATATATATATATATATATATATATATATATATATATATGCACATACATATATACATAAAATGTGAAAATTTAAATATTGCTTTTAACATAATTTTGCTTTTAACATAATTTTCATAACCTAATTACCATGTCACAATGTAAAAGACAAACAAAAAACCAAACAAAAAACAAATCATAACTGTCTAAAAAGCTTAATTTAAATTTTTTTTTATATAATTACTATTACTTTTAATATTACTTTTAATTTTTTATATATATATATATATATATATATATATATATATATATATATATATATATATATATATATAAAATGCACATATAAAATGTTTTAACTATGCTTAGAATTAATATATTAATATATAAAATATTATTTATATATTTGCAAATGTAAATATTATATACACGTAAATGCAAATATAAATGTTCAAATATAAATGTTCTATATTATTTACATAATTTTCATAACATGTCAAAATAAAGAAAAAATGTAACTGTCAAGGCTTTTTTTTTTAATTAATAACAATGTTGTTTTAATGTATTAATGTATACATTTTAATTTAATTTAGTTTTAAAGTATAAATAATTGTATAATTGATATTGATGTTATTGTATGTTATTGAGAAAATACAGTCAGTTACATCCAAGTTTGAACATTATTGTCTAGTTTGTTGACTAGTGTATTTGTTTTTGACTAGATTTATGAGAATCACCTTTAATTTTCTGTGAATGCCATCCTGGTTTTTAGGAAAACATCTTAAACTGTAGCATAACTCGTTTTTTGCAAACAAACGGGCTATGGCATACATGATGTGATGAATTAGCATAACAGAACAAATGACTCATGCACATGTGATAGTACTAACTCAAGCCAGAAATGTTTTGTTCATCCTTTCCCATTGTTTTTGTCTCACTTCCACCCAGCACTCCCATCATCCACGAGTCCGTTCGGTGCGGCTCCCATTAAACCCCACGGGTAAATGACGGACGTGTTAATTCCGTTCCTCCAATCAGCTTTGAGAGAACGCCAAATCCATCTGCACTGTTGCCCTTTCACTCCCCAAAGACTTCCTGTGACCTCATGGCATCTTCACTGTTGTTTGCAGTGGATTATAAAGCAAACCGTTCAGCTGCTGGATGCTGATTGGTTAATGCAGTATTACAGCGGTGCTAAAATATATTAAAATAAATATTCAAATTAAAATAAAATATGAGAAATAATGTGATTTTTTTTTTTTTTTTTTTTTTTTTTTTTTTTAATTTGTCAATGTCTTCATATATTTTTAAAATATATTTTTAATTTTTTTTTTTTTTTTAATTTTCAGGTTTTTTTTTTCAAGTGTCAGTCGTTTTTTTATACTTTATATATTTTATTTTTTATGCTAATGGCAATGACACAAATAAAAAAATTATAAAAATATGTATTTATATATTTTTTTTCTTTTCAACGGTTTATTTATTTGTGTCAGTGCCTTTTTGTGCCATTTGTTTATTTATATATATTTATTTATTTATTCATATTTGTATAATTCATCATTTTGAGAATTATGTTTGTAACATATTAAAAGTTCCAGACAAAGATTGAGTAATTGTTTAAAGCTCTTGAAGTCTTTGGAGACCGTGCGCTCCGCAGCTGTTGGTCGTTTTCCCATGATGTTCTTGTGCTGGGAGCACATGTGGCGAATCGGTGACGTGTGATCTAACAGTGGCCTGCTCTGATGTCATAACCCCAGACTGTGTTTGTCTCAGGGCCATGTGATGGACAACAGGCCAGAGCCCTCAGCTGCGAGCGTGTGCGTGTGTGCGAGGCGGCGTGACACGGATTGGGTACAAATATAGCTGAGCTCTTTTGATAATGAATAGATGTACGTGAGCATTTTTGTCCCCTGAGAACAGACGCTCCCCAGAGACGGCCCGCGCATTATGACACGCATCATCCTCTCGTCGTTTGGCAGCCTGTTTGTGGAGGCCACATCAAAAACTCGGCTGAGTTCAGCGCTTCAGTCATGACACAGAATTCCTTTCGCTTGTTTTGTTTGTTCCTTCTGCGCTTCAAACATGCTGGACTTCGTAATGCTATAACAAAACACTGAGAGGAACTCAAGAAATATTGAGTGTCTTATTCAGCTTTGATCACAGAAATAAATTGCATTTTAAGACAGAAAACAGATATTTAAAATTGTAATATTTCATAATTTTACTGTATTTTTGATTAAATAAATGCAGTCTTGCTGAGCAAAAGAGAACCTGTATATATATATATATATATATATATATATATATTAAATGATTATATATGTTTATATATATTATAATATTTAATTTATACATAATTTTTAAATTAATATATATAATTAAAATGATTATATTTACATTTAAATATTATATTAAAATGTGTGTGTATATAGATATATATATATATATATATATAAATTATTGAAATATTTAATTTATATATAGTAATTAAAATTTTATACATATAACTGATGAGACAATATTTTTTTTTCATTGTGTAATGTATTACATTATAAAATAGCCTGCTGCAATGCATTTTTTTTTTCTTTATTTATTTTGTATTACGGTAAAGAGATTTTGCTTGGATTGTGCAAAATATATTTACTTTTATTTTTTTTTATTAATTTTCACTGATTACATAATGAAATAATTGAAAATAAAATAATAAAATTAATTTTAAATTATAATATTATTGTGTTATAATATTATAATTTGTTTTATTTATTTACAATTAATTGTATTATTTATTTCTTATGGTACAAATATATGCAGATATTAAAAATTAAAAAAATATTAAAACAGAAAACAGGTATTTTAAATTGTAATAATATTTCATAATTGTACTGTATTTTTGATCAAATAAATGCAGTCTTGATGCGCAAAAGAGAACCTTCTAGCAAAATTTTACGCTAATATGTTTTATTGTGCAAAATATATTTATTTTTATTTTATATAATTAATTTTTACTGATTAAATCATTGAATCATTTAAAGTTAATTGTATTATTATTTATTTCTTTTGGTGTAGCTAAGCAGCACAATGCTAAATAAATTGTGTCTGGCAAAAAGTCCTGTTGCACAACATTTCTCACAGTCACCAGGATAAAAACTCATCAGAAGATCAGCTTGACAATTCATCACTTTCAGGACATGCTTTCAGGGTGTGTGCTTTCAAACAATATCAAGAAATGTTATACACTGTACAAACACCCTAATAATACCGCTAGCTGGTGAATTTAATAAAACATGGCTAAAAATATTGTTCTGTACTGAATAACCTCGCTCCAATAAAATCCTAACGTCATATTTTGCACACAGGGCGGCGGGTTCACGCAGGCCGAGTTGGCGAAGAGTTCGGCTCTAATACCGGCGAGTGGCTGTTCAATCGCTCCCGTCAGCTGTCTCGAATAT
The DNA here is from genome assembly GCF_022985175.1 of Labeo rohita. Taxonomy (NCBI): domain Eukaryota; kingdom Metazoa; phylum Chordata; class Actinopteri; order Cypriniformes; family Cyprinidae; genus Labeo; species Labeo rohita. The sequence continues at coordinate 44,183,421 of NC_066872.1, forward strand.
ATTCGTCCAGTCATCTCTCGCCGTGCCGTGCGTAAAGCGCGCTCACCACACAGGAAACTGCCCGCCAAACATGCCTCTCTTAAGGACAGTGAGCCGCTTCACTCCACTCCCATCTATGGCCACGCTTAACGTCAACCAGCCAATTCTTTGCATTATGAACGTCAGTAGGTGACGACAATGAAAAGTGTGAATTTGCACAGCCACTGTCGCTCCTGCAGCGCTGTGTGTTTACGAGTGCATTAAACACGGTGACCGCAGATAAACAACGTTTCCTTGCTGTCGGATTGAACTTTTAGATCAAGATTCTGTGCTTGCGTTTCTTTCGGTTATTGCTTTACAGCTCTCTATGTATGGCAAGCTGTTTTAACATTCAGCATGTAAAACATACTAGTAGACCTATCTATTTTCATGCTATTAGTACTTATTTTTTAGCTGCTAGTATCTGTTTCATTCGGTACCGTTACTTACTAGTGCTGATATGGCAAGCTGTTTTAACATTTAGTCTATAAAATGTACTATTATCTATTTTCATGCTACTAGTACTTATTTTTTGCCAACTAGTGCTTATTCTTTAAGTACTAGTACTTTTTAAAAGATGCTAGTACTTACTCATTAGATACTCGTTTATTAAATACAAAAGACGCTAGTATGTAGACTGTTAGATATTAGTACATATTAGAAATTAGTACTTATTAAATACTAGTATTTATTCATTAAATGCTAGTACTTATTATTAGATATTAGTGCTTAATCATTACATACTAGTACTTATATATTAAATATATGTACTGTACCTATTAAATAGATGCTGGTATTTATTTATTACATAATACTACTTAATTTCATTTGAGAATTATACCTGTTAAGATGCTAGAACTTATTAATTCAATACTACTACTTACTGAGTAGCTACTACTACTTATTCAACAGATAGTAGTACACATTTATTTGATACTAGTACCTATTCCAAGTGTTACTAATAATATACATACACATATATACATTTTACTAGTAATACAACTAGTAAAAGCAGTTGTAACTAGTAACAACTACAAAAGATACTAGTTTGTAAGAAATACAAGTATCTAATGACTAACTCTTCTATTATATACATCTATTAAATGGGTACAAGTATCTACTTGTATTTAATAAGTACTAGTATCTAATGAATACTTACTAGTATATATTTTTTTTGAATCACTATTGGAATACATGCTAGTCAGTTGAATAGTTGATATCTGAATGACAGATCCCCAAAAAGTCAATGGCGAAAATTTAAATACTAAATACTGATACTAGTAACAGTAAAATAGATACTAATCAACGAGCATCTAATGAATAAGTATGTAGTACCTTTTAGAAAAGATACTAGTAGCTCATGAATAAGTACTTATTGCAATAGATACTAGTATTAAAAAAAAATACTAGTAGCATAAAAATAGGTACCAGTATGTTTGAATAGTAAGGATTAAATGTTAAACAGCTTGCCATACTGTATGCGTCCTATGGGAAGGTGTTGTGTAGATGTGAAGCAGGCAGCAGTGAAAACAAGAGCAGCGTTTGCACTCACAGCTGAGTTCAGTACAGTGCTGCAGCAAACTGATGACTCCCAGATGTTTAATAAAGCCCCACTCTGTTTCTGTGCACACACACATTTTCTCGACTGCGTCCCCCCCCTTGTGATTTCTTAAAAAACAGGCATCACTAACCCGTCCACAAATGCTGTTTTCATTTAAAAGCCATTCACCTTAATAAATGGGGTATATGTACTGTAATCTGTTTACGTCTATCGTTGGTTTTGCACGCAACTGCCTGATATTGTATCATTCCTCACAGTGTTAACGGTTCACCTCGTGTTTCCATATGAAATGCTGCTCGACTGTGGGAACGGGAGTTTGCATGTGTTATGTGTTTGCTGTCTCTCTACCTTTGTGCTGTCTGCCTGTCTCTCTCTCAGTCAGTCAAAAAGTCAAGGAGAAGTTGAGAAGTTTGCAGACATTGAAACTTGAAGACATGCCATGATTTGGTAAAACTACTTTTGCTTTTTGAGAGATTTTATTATTATTATTTATTTTAAATAATATTTAAGTAAAAGTATGGGTATATTTCACAAGAGCACATCATCCCAAAATAAAATAAATAAATAAATAAATAAATAAACATATTTCTTTATAACAAAATGAAACCTATTTTTAGGATTTTTATTTATTTATTTATTTTACATTGACACATTTTTCCCTGCATATTCTCATTACTGTTACTGTTACTGTTACTTTTTTTTTTTTTTTTTTTTTTTTTTTTTTTTTGCTTTTAGTTTTTGTTTACTTGGTTTTTATTTTGTACTGAAATCTGTATATAAACACAAAAATCTTTCAAAGCTTTAACTGTATCACTCAAATTACTAACAGGACATTTTTTTAAGCCCTGTTTTATTCCAAGTTACTGTCTAATGCAACCCATGACTGTAATATCGCTTTTTTAATACAGGTTCATTTTTCACAGAACAATATCTCAATCCCACATCGCAATATTGTTCCATTAAACTGAGCGTTTGGGCTCCAGAGGGCCGGACAGACGTTGGTCGTTGTTCCAGGCCTTTGTTTTTTTTTATTTCTGCGGTCATAACAAGTGGAAGGTTTAGTTAGCAGCAGCTTGTAAACGAGCTCCTGTGTGGAATGTTTATCAGTTTGTTTCCACTGGATTATCCAGGAATGATTTGCAGTGACTAATAAAACAAGGAGGGAGACTTTCAGTCTAATTGCCTTTATTTGACTCGCGCTGTATTCCTCCTGCCGTCTGGATAGTGTGGCTTCGGCTCCTGGCCTTCATTGTGTTCACAGATTCGAGACTCTGCGCCAGGCGACTTTTGTTTTCATCCAGTGTGGATGCTTCTGCCAAATGTGTGTGTTTCGGAAAGACGGCAGTCGTATCTCTACACTATCTAGGGAACTTCCAGAATTTCTTCGTGGCACGAATCCAGAAGCAGTGAGACGACACACTTCCCAGTAACCCGGCCGTTTTGGCCGCTGTCACCGGATTTGGCTCGGGAAGAGTCTCTTGCTTCCATTTTTTCCCGGTTACTCATTTCGTACTCCAAATATTTGAGTTTTATTTGATGTATACGTGTTCTTTACCCTGTTGGACTTGGATTAGAGTATTGGCGGATGGTGAAAGTACCCAAACCGCACTCACACAAACTCGCTTACGTGCTGAACCGCGTCCATTAATACAAAAAAGACTCCCTGTTCACAAAGCCACTTTTGTGTTGGCGTGCTATTAAGGGTTTTTGTTACCCAGAAGAAAGCAGAACACCTGCCGGTTTAAGACGACCACACGGTGAGGCGGAACATTCTCCGAACAGTTTGTCCACATTAAACCAGTTTATCTGAATGCTAGCATTAAGGGTTTTAGATCTTCCACTTGTATAAATCACACATTCGAGCATCTGTTGGAAAGTATAAATGTAATTTAATTAGCGGTACTTTCTAGGGATTTAAACAACTTCAGCGTGTACCCCTGTGCTCCAGTGTCTGCAAATCTTTAAAAACATTTAAAAAAAAAGGTGGAAAAAATCCTTTGAATGGTCTCATTTATCATAGAGACATAAAAAATATCATTAAAAAATACGAAACTATATTTTGCATTTGCAAAACACCATTAAGATATTTATGTAATGCAATTTTAAACACATTTTTATGATTAATGACTAAACTGTGACACCGAAAGCACTGATTATTGCATACTGCACACGTATACATGTATAACAAATATAATTTTTTATTGCGCTGTATGAAAAAGTATGCTACATGCTTGTCACATGACCTCAACATGTTTCATTTAGCAAGTGATGCCATTAGCCTTTCAGGAATTCAGTATTTGGCTTTATATATAAAAAATTAGTCAACTTCAAAGATTGTCACTAATGTCAAATCAACCCAAGTGCATTGCATTGTGGGATACAGATATTACATGCAACGGATATTTGCATGCTATATGTGACCCTGGACCACAAAACCAGTCATGGGGTCAATTTTTTGCTATTTATACATCATCTGAAGGCTGAATAAATAAGCTTTCCATTGATGTATGGTTTGTTAGGACAATATTTGGCAGCGATACATCTGTTTGAAAATCTGGAATCTGAGGGTGCAAAAAAAATCAAAACACTGAGAAAATCGCCTTTAAAGTTGACCTATTAACTTATATATAGCTGATTTACAGTTGAAATTCACAACATTGACACTGTTATTGAATTAAAATGAATCGACATTGAACTAAATGGAGCTGAATAATGACACCAGTGGTTTTCCCATGAAATTGGGCTACTTTAACACTGTTGCCACTGGTTGTTTTTTTGTTTTTTTGTTTTTTTTTTATGTCTGCGGGTTGAATCCCAATAACGGGATATTTAGCCACTGGAATGCGAAATTTACTAGCGGAACCCTGCCAAAAACATGTATACCTATAAACATGCCAGTTTTGGCCTAGCTTTGAGCAGCAATTGGGTGGATTTTGTTGTGAAAACTTGGCAACCCTGTTTATAGTGTCTTATACAGATGTAGAGCTGTAATTGACTCTGGTTCATAATTGATGAATTTTACAACATTGACAGTGTTATTGAACTAAATTATATCAATAATGAACTGAGTAATGGCCCTATAAACTTATGTCGAGCTGCTTTACAGCTGAAATTTCACCACATTGACACTGTTATTGAACTGAATTGAATCAGCATCGAACTTGAATCTGAATAACGACACTTTATCTTGTACAGATGTTCTTTGTAGCTGAAATTGAATTTGTTTCATAACTGATGAATTTCACTACATTGACGCAGTTATTAAACTAAATTGAATCAACTGTGAACTAAATTCAGTTGAATAGTGACACTAACGTCTGTAGAGCTGAAATTGAATTGGTTCATATTTGATGAATTGTACAACATCGACTCTTATTGAATCACCATTGAACTAAATGGAGCTGAATAATGACACTGTCTTCTACAGAGCTACTTTACAGCTGAAATTGGTTAATTTTACCACATGCATGCAATCTTATTGCATGCACGACGACTTATTTTCCTGTATGTGAGCTGCTTTGAAACAACCTGTATTTTTTTAAAGCATAATATAAATAAATGTAACTTGACTTGTCTACACTTATACACTTCAGATGTTTTTGGTCATAGGCTTTGTTTCCAACTGCTACCTCCAAATATCCTGCCCTCTCTCCTGTCTTTACCTCCAGCCTATTTGAAATAATGACAGAGAGAATTACACTGTAAAAAATACAGGCTCCGCTCCCAGGAGCAAAAAAGAAAATTGCTGGTTCAAAAGAGTCGAGTCAGCAGTGCAGGCAAGAGGCAGATGGAGATGAAGAAATGATTGGTTGAAATAAAAGTGTGCTCCCGTCAGAGCTGGAGCATGATAACGGATGATTTCACCTCCGGCGGGCAGGTGACAAAGAGAGTGAATTATTGTAAATATCCCGTAATCCGGCGGCGGGGCGATCGGGTCATCCGGACACGTGGAGCGCCGTGTGTCTGCGTATAGATTTGACTGATGGCTGCTCTCTCTGATCAAGCCCTCCTGGGATATTAAACTTTCAGCACGTCTCTCAAGCTCACTTTATCTTGCGTAAAGGTGACATAACTCTGAACGTCAGGGAACAGCCTTCATCTATCTGGACACAAAGTTTCTCCTCCTTTTGCTTTAATGCTTGTCGTCCTTTGATCTTACTAGCATATTAGTACTGTAATTGTGTCTGTACTAGTACATACTGCACACTATATACACACAGAAGCTGGAAAGAATGTACTTTTATTCAACAAGGATGCAAACAGATCAAATAAATGCACCGACAAAAATATAAGCTGCAACTGTTTTCAACATTGATATAATCAAAAATGTTTCTTGAGCAGCAAATCAGCATATTAGAATAATTTCTGAAAGATCATATGACTCTCAAGCCTGGAGTAATGATGCTCGAAATTCAGCTTTGCACCACAGGAATAAATTACATTTACAATATATTCAATATGAAAAGAGGGATTTTAAATTGTAATAACATTTAATAATTTTTTCTGCATTTTTATCAAATAAATGCAGCTTTGATGAGCATTATTATAAGTGTTTCTGCAATGGAATATAAAATAAATTTGCAAAAGTATTCTAGCTTTTTTATCCAAGTTGTGAGTTTATATCTCACAATTCAGAAAGAAAATCTGAATTGTCAGATAAGTCGTCTCTATTACCTTTTTTATTTTTTATTCATATGTAAGAAACTTTCTGAACTGGTCATTTTTGAGCATGTGTGTTTATTAAAACATTGTGCATTTCCAAAACATTTCAATCAGTAATATGCTATGCTGTCGCTTATGCTGTTACATCAGTTATTTTAGTATTTTTAATTCAAATTGGTGATGAAATGTTTTAATTTTTGCAAGTCTGATCAAATCATGATCCTAGAAGTAGTTAAAAATCATAAAATGTGCATACAGTTCATATAAAAGGTTGAGTGCTTTGCATTGTGGGATGCATTATTCCAGGTAGTGGTGTTGCATGCTTCATATTTTGGCAAACATACTGCAAAACTACTGCGAGTATGCAATTACAAAGGTCCTTAAATCTCTTTTTGGCCTTTCTCTATGACTGATTGAGATATTGTGTTTCTTTTCTTAGATAAACGTGAAGCGCTCTCTCCCTCATTAAATATTTCTTCATGAATTTATGTTTTCCGTGCTATGTTTGGGCTAGCGCTCGTATTGCTTTCATGCTTGGCCAGCGAAGCTGCGAGCGTGGAGTTGACCGCTGATAGATAGATGCATATATTTATCTGAAAGTTAAATAAATACAACACCACATTCCAGCACAGAGCAAGAACTTCAACAAGAGCGTGTCGTCTTCTAGGATAAAAGTACAGAAATGTCTGCACTACTACAAATAGAAGAAAAACGGTAACACTTTACAATAAGGTTCCATTTGTTAGCATTAGTTAAAAAAATGCTTCTGAAGCATTTCAAGAAATGAAAATTTGCTGAAAATGTACTCAACCTCAGGCCGTCCAAGATGTAGATGAGTTTGTTTCTTCATCAGATTTAGTGAAATGTAGCATTACATCACCAATGGATCCTCTGCAGTGAATGGGTGCCGTCAGATGGAGATTCCAAACAGCTGATTAAAAACATCTCAATAATCCACAAGTAATCCACACCACTTGTAGGTATGTGCCCGAATAGTGAATCAGTGTTCAGAAAGGCACGGAAAACAAATAACACATTCTACGGAGCCACTAAAGAGACATGATTAGCCGCTTGCTAAATATAATTATAATAAATATAATTTCTTATAATCATAACATAAATAATAAATATTATTATTAGTTATATTATTGATAATAAATATTTTCCAAGGCTGTAGGTTAGATTAAACCCATTTACAAATCGTAATAAAGCATAATGCTATTGTAAATTTACAAACACTTCGTTTCAATTAAATAATAAATGCGACGCAGCTTTAATTATTTACATGCGCCATCTGCAGGCATTTGTTCTAATACGTAATGTACATTAGCTCTATTGTTTATAGTACATTATGTATTTTAACAGTTTTGTTCGATAAAACAGTACGATTATTTCCTTTTGATAGTTAATTTGACCCAATTATTATGATTATTGTTGCCTCAGTGCTATTATATATGATTTTCAAAATGACTAATATTACATTTTTAGTCCTTTCTTAAATTTTTAGTGCTTTCTTAGATTTCAAATTTTTGTCATGCTCCAAAAAGGACTTTAAAATAAAATAAACTATTAGTTTATGTTCCTGTCATGCTCCAAAAAATAAAATAAAATAAAAAATAAATTAAATTAATTTAAATAAATTGGTTTACATACCTGTCATGCTCCAACTTTTATAAAGGCTATTGTTCACTTAGGTCTGTTTTTATTATGTATTTTAGCCAGAAGCAATAGTTTGAAGTTAAAACCTTCTTAATGATGGATTTGTGTCTTGCAAACACACAACTTTTGGCCTCTCAAGATGTTAATTGATAAATTGTGGTGGTGTGGATTAGTTGTGAATTAGTGTGGTGTCTTTATCAGCTGTTTGGGCTCTCATTTTGACGGCACCCATTCACTGCAGAGGATCCATTGGTGAGCAAGTGATGTAATGCTACATTTCTCCAAGTCTGGTGAAGAAACAAACTCATCTACATCTTGCATGGCCTGAGGGTGAGTACATCTTCAACAAATTTTCATTTTTGGGTGAACTATTGCTTTAACAAACAGGACCTTATTTTAAAAAGTATGCAAGCATGCTTGATTTATGAGGCACCTTTTAATGGCGAGATGATCAATCAGCTTGTTTAATGGAGGAAGCGAAAGTACTAGGAATTGTGATCCAGATCAGGGTTACTAGTTACACTCCAACCAACCTTCCCAGTGGCTCACGCTGTGTCCCGTGCTTATATTTAGCAGGCACCATAAATTATACACACATTCAATCTCGTATAAGATTCAGTAGCATGTAGAGCATAGTAAAAAAATGCATGGTGGCTTTAGTGTTTGGGAACGGCCAATGAGGCGGCTATTACCATGGAGATTATGATAATGATTACTCAAGACAAACATCATGCTTCTGAATGCGACCTCTCGATAAGACCGATTGTTCAGTGTGACTCAGGTGAAGGACGACACTCTGAAAGCCTGCGAGATTCTCGGGAGGCGTTTGACGTCACGTAAGCTTATGTAATTCCTCGTGAATCATGTCATTTCGTGGAGCTGAGGGTGACCTCGCTAATGTTTCACGAAGTCGTCTCTTAAAGCCACACAAAAGAGGACAAATGAAGCGGGTCTCGGAGACCTTCGTCCCTGTCGTAAACTCTGTGACGAGGTTGACCTGACTCCCGCTGCCCGAGGGAGCCACGGGTCGCTTTGAACATTATATTGTTAATGAAAATGGAAAACAGATTAGATTCAAGGGACTTCAAAGCCAAAGAGCATGGAAGTATGTGCGTAGCGCTCTTAAAATTACCGCTGCTTCAGAACAATCAAGGACTGAAACTTTGCATCTGCACCTTCATTAGGGATTAGTCTGTGTGTTCGGACCAAAACAACTTGTAATAGTTTTTCCTGTTTGGTCTCACTCCTGCCGTTTCAGTGCTGTTAATATTTCTGTCCAACGCAAAAGGAGACTTTTTGAAGAAACTTCATGCAGGGGTTTTGTATACGATGTTAGTTCACTTATCTGTCATGCACCAAAAAGGACTAGACTTTAAACTAAACTAAACTAAACTAAACTAAAATAAAATAAAATAAAATAAAATAAAATAAAATAAAATAAAATAAAATAAAATAAAATAAAATAAAATAAAATATTAGTTCATGTGCCTGTCATGCTCCAAAAAAGGAAAAACTAAAATAAATGAAATAAAATATGTAATTTTTTGTAAAAAATTTTTTTAGCCAGGATGCATTGTTATTAATAATCATAATATTTCATCTGCATGTCATGCTCCAAAAAAAACGTAAATAAAATAAAATAAAATAAAATATTAGTTTATGTGCCTTTCATGCTTCAAAAAAGACTTAATAAAATAAAATACAATAAAATACTAGTTCTCTTGCCTGTCATGCTCCAAAAAGGACTTTAAAATAAAATAAAATGAAATAATAAAATAAAATTAAAAATAAAATAGTAGTTTATGTTCCTTTCATGCTGCAAAAAGGACTTAATAAAATAAAATAAAATAAAATATTAGTTCATGTGCCTGTCATGCTCCAAAAGGACTAAAAATAAAATAAAAGAAACATTAAAAAACATTACCAACCCCAAACTTTTAAATGACATATTGTGGATAACATTATGAATCTATTATAACAGTCTGTCCCTCGTGCAAAGCCATCATATGACCTCAGGACTACTTTTATGGTGTGTTTATGGTGCTTTTTTGCTTTTTGCAGCTTGACACATGAACTGTTTCATGTGCATGTGACTTCTTGAATGCTTTTGTGTTTCACGGGGTAAAAAAACAACATTGTATTGGACTGGAATTATGTGTGTATGAGTATATCATGAAGTTTCTATTCTCTCGTCATCATTGCACGCTTTGGGTGGAAAACATGAGCAATATGAGCGTGAACCTCCGTGATATCTGGGTGGACGCTGCAGTTTTGCTTTGGCCTCCTCAGATGTTGTGCTATTCATTTTTGAATTCGGGCCGTAGATGTGCGAAACGCGTTCGGTCCTTTCAGGCGCCCGAGGCGTTTCACTCTGAGCTGTGAAGTCCAACTCCCCGACGTGTCAGATCACAGGGCCAGACGGCAGAAACCAGCTGCTCTCGCAATGCTAAAAGACCGGATCTCCCACAAGAGTTGAGTGCTACGGGTTACCTCCTCAAGTCAGGACGCTTTCATGTCCGACATGAAGAAACTCATCGCTCCACTAGAGTGCTTTTAATGAGCCTGAGAATGAAAGAGAGCTTAAACTCCTGCATTTTTTAGCTTTAGTGCCGGCCGCTTAATCATTCCATGATGCAAGCTCTGGAGGCGTTTGCATTAACGATTGATGATCATTATGAAACTTAACTACTCTTGACCATCTTTGGACGAGGAAAAGACTGACACGTATCCCACCGACCATCAATTAAGACGACGTTTAGATGGGAGTCACCGCCTAGCACTTAATGGTTAGCACACGTGAGTGCAAGTGGAATTTATGTGTTTTTATTTTATTTATTTATTTTTTTTATTTAATTTTTTTTTTAATTTATTGTGATTAATCATTTGCCAGCCCTGTACAAAACACAGAATTCATCAGATCCACACTCATAGACGTTTGGGCTGTTGTTTTCCCACCAAAATGATGTCACTTCCTGGAGGATGAAAGTAGTTTGTGTTAGTTAAGGGATTTTAAAAACACAAATAGGCTGAAAAGAGATATTGATGGGGGAAAAAACCTTCAACTGATAATAATTAAAATTATATATTTTTAAATCTAGTATAAATATGTTTGTTTTAAATATTTAATTTGTAGAAAGGATGATTAAAAATTAAGGAATAAATTAAAATGATTGTTTATGCAAAATTTGAAAAAAATGCACTTAAAAATGCAATGGGACAAAAAAACAATATAAAAAATATATAATATAATAATATACTACAATGTAATATAATAGTGATATATAAGTATTAATTCATATGAAAAGTTGTAAAATGCACCCAATATTAAGACAGAAATTAAAATTAAATTAAAATAAAAATAGTAAATTGTGCTTGGGTGCAAAAAAATCTAATATCAAAAATCTAAAAAAGTAATATATAAAAATAATATAACATAATATAATATATGTGATATATAAATATTAATTCATATGAAAAGTTGTCAGTTGTACCCAAAATTAAGAGAGAGTTATAAAATAAATAAGTAAATTCCACTTGGGGACAAAAATTTTATATAAAAAAAACATAAACATAACATAAAAATGTAATGTGTGTGTGTGTGTGTGTATATATATATATATATATATATATATATATATATATATATACATAGTGTAATATAATATAATATAATATAATTTGTGATATATAAGCATTTATTCATACGAAAAGTTGTAAATTGTACCCAATATTAAGGACGGAATTTAAAAATAAAACAAAATAAAAAGTGCAATGTAATTGCAACTTTTTATCTTCCAATTCAGACTTTTTTCGCACAATTCAGAATTTATATCTCACAATTCTGAGGGGTTTTTTTTCTTCTCGGAATTCTTAGAAAAATTTGAAAACATTTGATATCTTTTTTTTGTGAGATAGAAAAACTTGAAATTCTGAGGGGGAAAAAAAGAAGAAAAGGCAGAACTGTGAGATATAAACTCATAATTGGGGAAAAGATGAGTCAGAATTGGGAGAAAAAGTTGCATTTATCTTTATTTTTTTATTCTGAAATGTGAAATATGAAACCAGAACTGTGAGGAAAAAAAAGTCAGAATATCTTCAGAACGTCTCAGAAGTCCAAACTGTGAGATAAAAAGTCACAATTACCTTTTTACTTTTAATTTCCATGGCTTCCATACATAAATGATGGAGACATGAAAATGTCCTGCATAGTAGTAACGACACTCCTCTCTGCCTTCGGTCTCAATAAAAGTTTTAAAAAGGCCACGTTCATTATATGCGTCCTTCAGTTCCTCCTCCGTCCCTTTCTGATCTGTGCTTCTCAGGTGGAGGTTTAGTCGTTCTCTCAGTCTTCCTCCCCGCCACTTCCTGTTGGGCCTGAGTTTGATTTCCATCTGCACATGGCGTAACATTACAGTTCCTGTGCTCCCCAAGGACACGATTGCACACTTCATCAGCACGTCTGGCAGCGGCACACACACAAACCCTGTTTGAACTGCGTCTTTACTACATTTAGCTCAATCAGTGCTGGCTAATTCAGCTCTCGTCTGCGTCGCTGCCAGCGCTACTGTATGTGCGCGTGCTGTTTATCTGTCCTATCGCCTCATTTTTTCATGTTTAGCTCTCTTTTACACTTCCCTCTCTTTCTCTCTCTCTCATCTTCATCTCTTGAGGAGAATTAAGGACAGTGTTGCTCACTGAATGACGCAAAGCACAAGAGACGGATTGTAAACGGGTGAATCTCGTCAAACCTGTCAAAAATGTAAAGGTCATGTTTCGTTACGTTTAGCCTTTTGATTTCATCTCAGTTTAGAATGTATATTGTATTATATATATTTTTATGACATGTTTTTTTTATAGAATAGACCCCATTTTGATGATATATTTATATAAGTTGTATATAAATTTGTTAAGTTTGTTATCTGTTATTTTTGTTGTTTAGAGTGATTTTTTTTCAGTTTTTTTTTTCCCAAATTTTATTAAAATTGACCAAGTTCACAATATATTTGTATTAGTTATATATAAATATAAATATTTAAATATAAAAAACTGTATTACAATAATGAGAATCATCACTTAAAAAAATTGTAATTATTACTGGTGTTATTTATTTTATATTTATATACTAAAATGATATTTATTGATATTTTGAATTTGCATTTTTATGCTTTTGGTTTTCAATTTATGTGTGTATGTTGTCTTTTTATTTCTGTTTAGAATTCATTTATTTTTATTTCTATTTATTTTATTTTATTTTATTTTATTAAAATTGACCATGTTCACCATATATAATAATTGTATATAAATATACATATAAACTGTTGCAATAATGAGAATATTAGTCAAAAAATGGGAATTATTACTAGTGTTATTTTAGTATTTATATACTGAATAATATTTATTATTTTTGTGAATTTGCTTTTTTTCATGCTTTCAGTTTTTTTTTTTAATTTTATTCATTTTTGTTTAAATACTTTTGTTGTATTTTCCCCCCCGACTATTTATCTTTATTTTTATTTCCGATAGCTGACATGCCAACATTTGTAATTTTTCTTACCTTTTTCTTACATTTCTTACCTTTTTAACCTTTCTAACCTTTTACATTTACAAAAAACCAAACAAAAAAGTGAAATATCTGTATATGTTGCAAAAATTATGATTCATTTTTTCAGTACATTATGGTAATGTCAGACTGGGGTGCAAAATGTGCTTAATAATGTCTGCAAAAAATGTCATGATCCTAAAGTAATCATCGGTTTCTTTATGCAAAAAGAAAATCGTCTTTTGATTTTGGAGTGAAATCCTTGTTTAGGGTTGAAATATGACCTGGACCTTTGCTATTTCTGTGCTTCTTGAAAAGTACACGTCCTAAAACTGGTATTTGCAATCTGAAATATTATAATCGAGTGTTGTTCTGGCGGTGGGACAGGAAGTGGTTTGTATGACGGGCTGCAGCTGGAGAGGAATATTCATTGTTGGGGGGCGACACGGGGACAGGCCTGTCACTAACGGTAAGATGCGCTTCGTCGTCGGGTCGCGGGGAACATGCTCGCTTTCAATCCGCATGAGCGTCAAACGGAGGCGTTTAGTGTTGTGTGTGTGTCTGGCCCTGGGGAAGCGCTGACCTCACACGAGCGTTTCAGCCGCGTCTGCGCCGCGTGCATTCGGCCGGCATGAAGATTTAGGGTTTCTGAAAGTTACAGGCTCCGAGGATGTTCCTGTTTTTGATATTTTATGACCCTATTGTAAACATCCGTCAGTGATATGATGGCTTGTGGCTGATGGGATCTGCATACGCAGCCTTTTGTCTGGACCGCTGAACGTCTCCGGCTAAAGCTGTCAGATGGGAGAGAGTCTCCGCAGACAGACAGCGAGGGTCAGCGCTGTTCGCATCCAAACACGACACTCATATTAACAAATATGGCTTGTGGCCCCAATAGGCCAGACCCTACTACAGACATCTTTAACCATAATAGGGTACAGGTTTTTTTATTATTATCATTATTAATATAGCAGTTATGTGTCACTCAGATCTTTCGGATTTCTGCTATTTTAACAAACTTTTAACAAACTCGTTTGTTTCTTCATAAATGTTTTGTCATTAACTTAATGTGTTTAATCTGAGATTAATGTTTTAAGTGGGTAGATATTATAATGAACGAGATTTAAAAACAATATTTAATAAAAATAGCTACATACACCTGGGGCAAAATATTATATTATATTATTCAGTGTTATTTTAGTGTGATTTATATACTATTATAATACTATTATGTTACATTTCTAATTTTTGATTTTTAATTTTTAGTGTAATATTTATATTTAATTGCCATAATTTATTGCCGTAATATATTTTTTAAACAATTTCAAAATATATTATATTATATTATATATTGTACTTATTAGTACTTGTAGTGTACTTATAGTACTTGTACTTGTAGTGCTATTTTAGTATGATTTTTATATTATATTATATTATATTATTTAGTAATTGCTTTTATTTTAAGTTTAATTTTAGTTAAAGTTACATTTTTGTGCTTTTGTCATTTTTATTAGTTTTTGTTAGTTTGGCACTTCAACTTTTAAGTTATTTGCCAAGGCAACATTTTTTAATTTTGTAATTTAATTACATTTTTTATTTAACTGTAATATTTGTATTCATGTTTTATATATATTTATTACAATTAATTTTTATTCCAGTATTATATTATATTATATTATATTATATTTCGGAATGTTTCTAGTTGTATGCTAATGTTTAAGCCTTTATTAACAAATTTTTTAATGAACCAGAAAAAACTGTTTTGCTTTTTAATCTAAGCAATTAATTATTTATCATAATTTTTTATTAATACTTATTGTATTTATTTAAAAAGAAGCATGAATAATCTAGGAAAATAGGTCTTTGGCCAACAGTGAACTTTATCGATGAACTGTTCATCAAATGCTTATCAAAGCAAATCTGTGGTACAGCTATTCCTGCATAACAATATCATTGCCCAATGAGATCATATCATTTTCCTGTAGTATTGTGTTAATTTCTATTGATTTTGATCTAGTTACGGCCTCCTTTTATGTATTCGGTCGCCGTTTGGATTTGGAGTGTGGCAGCGGTTATTGTTCCCAGAGCAATTCAAGAATGGACTGGCGCTAATTGGCCCTATCAATCAGGTGAGGGCCCATTCATCAATCAGCGCCATACTGAACAGATTAAAGCGCGGCAAGAACCTCCAATGTATTATTTCATTAATTAGCCTCTAAATCATCAGCCTATCATTTGGTTGTCAGAAGCATTTAAGTTGAACAGAACTCCTCGCGGTGATGGCAGGCAAATACTCTGCGCTAATTGTCTCGTGATCACGGCGGGCCCACGAAGGCACGTAGTCACTAAGCTGTAAATTACGCCAGGGTAAAGACCATTGATGACGTGGATTTAGGGCTGTTGATTTTAGAGCGGTCCTACAATGCTGATGATTTTTATGAGGCTGTGTCATAGTACTACATAAGACGTTTGGCTCGTGGGAACGGCAGCGCGCTCACAGCCTGGCCTATGCGTTTATTGCTGTCATTTATGTGAACTCTATTGTTTGATTGATAAGCTCACCCACAACTTCCCTCTTTAATGTTTCTCTATTGCATTCCAGTCCTTTCCGCAGCCTAAAGGTATTTTTTACACATAAACCCACATTGATTTCTCACTCTAATAGCTGAAAGAATCATTTGGTGCAGAAGGGACTGTGATCTCACTTTGCAATCCAACCTCCAGACTGGATTTGCAGCGTTGTAAGTTTTTTTTTTTCTGCGTCATTTAATTTTGAGTTATTCATTGTGAGATGCAAACTAAACAAATATCAAAGTTGCAATATGTAAACTCTGAATCCTTAAAAAAAAAAGAAAGTCTGTTAGATATAAAGTCAGAATTCTGAGTAAAAAAATCTGAATTGCAAAATGATAACTAACCCAAACAAAAAAGTCAGAAATGGATGTCAGAATTGCCAGAAAAAACAAATGTCAGAATTGAGATGAAAACTCTAAATTCAGAGGAAAAAGTCAAAATTGTGAGATGTAAACTGAGAATTCCAAGAAAAAAATATCAGAATTGCAAAATACAAACTCAGAATTTCAAGAAAAATGTCAGAATTGCGAGATGTAAACTCAGAATTCCAAGACAAAAGTCAGAATTGTGAGATGTTAACTCAGAATTCCGAGAAAAATATCAGAATTGCGAAGTACAAACTCAGAAGTCCGAGAAAAAGTCAGATTTGAAAGATGGAAACTCAGAATTCTGGGAAAAAGTCAGAATTGCAAGATTGAAACTCAGAATTCCGAGAAACATATCAGAATTATGAAATGTTATGAGATATGTAAACTCAGAATTCCAAGAAAATTGTCAGAATTGCGAAGTACAAACTCAGAATTTCAAAAAAAAAAAAAAAAAAAAAAAAAAAAAAAAAAAAAAGTCAGAATTGCGAAAAGAAAACTCAGAATTCCGAGAAAAAAGTCTGAATTGCAAGATGTAAACTCAGAATTCCAAGACAAAAGTCAGATTTAAAAAGATGGAAACTCAGAATTGAAAGATGGAACTCAAAGAAAAAAGTCAGAATTGCGTGATGGAAAGTCAGAATTCCGAGAAAAATATCAGAATTGAGAGATGGAACTCAGAATTCTGAGAAATATATCAGAATTGCGAAATGCAAACTCAGAATTCCGAAAAATTCTGAATTGAGATGGAACTCATAATTCTGAGAGAAATGTCTGAATTGCGAAGTACGAAGTCAGAATTGCGAAATGGAAACTCAGAATTTCAAGTAATATATAAGAATTGCCAAATGCAAACTCATATATTCTGAGAAATATATCAGAATTGTGAAATGCACGCTCGGAATTCTAAGAAAATGACAGAATTGAAAACTGAATTTAAAAATAAAGTTTGAATTGTGAGATGGGAAAAAAGTTGCAAGAAAAAAGTCAGAAGAAGTCTTGTGTGTTAAGAAACATACCAAAGCTTTACCTGGAAAGTTGTCTTGGTGGTATAAAGTTTATGAACATATTCTGTTGCTGAATTCCCATTAAAGCGGTTAATAAATAGCTGGATTAAAGCGAGTTTGTGACGCTCGAGGTTTGCAGATGTGTGTTTACAGTCTTGTAAAGTTGAGCAACTCAGAGGTAAAGATAGGACAGTTCCCTACAGCATGTACTGATGCTTCATAAACGCTTGTGAAAAATGCTTAGACGGTGGAGAGATCACATATATTATGTCTAAGAACAAACTGAGCAGAGGTCACCATGGTGTTTTAAAACTAGCTGGAAATTGTGCTAACAAGGATCCAACCCTAAATCACAGGCGTATTAAACACACTCACTGCCTGTTGGGTAAACGAATCCATGGAAAGCAGCTCGTTTCCGATAAACTGTCCTAAACGACTCGTTTGTTGAACGTTCCTTGAAAGATGTGGAAGCAAACGCTGCATTAGCGGCCCACCTGCAGTTGTTAGCACAGGTAGTGCATAAATAATGAAAACTTCTTTGGTTAATGTGCTTGTTTTGCTCAAACAGCTAGCAGGTCCAGTCCAGACCTGTTCCTTTGTTGATCATAAATGTCACCGAGAGTGATGGCCGCATTCTTGTTCATCAGGGAAAGATGCTATGCTAATATGGCTTGGTGAGTTGCAAACAGCACAAGAGTGGAATTATATGGACTGCGCAGGGTAATAATGAGAGAAACGTGCATGTTAGCAAAATGACACAGACTCAAGATGAAAGCGTGTGTGTGTTTAGAGCGATTCCAGAGCAAAGGTCTCAACATCACAACATCAAACACTGCTCTGTTTTTCATGAGGATAGAAGATGCTCTGGCAGAGAAATTATTACATTTGCAGGGTCAATGATGCAACACTTCGGCTCTTCTATTCAAAATACGTTTAAATGTAATACGTAAATATTCATTAATATATATTCGTACTTTTGACTGAATTGCCTAGCAGCTTTAATGATGGTTGTTGTTGTTTATTAAATATTATTATTTAATAAATAGTATTTTATATAAATTATAGTTATATTTAATAGTAGTATTTACTATTGCGAAAACTGTGTGTGTTCCTGTTGGTGATTTTAGTTACATTATTCAGCCGTTACCTGGCGACGAGACTCTTTTTATGAGTGAGACTTTTATTATGAAAGGGACTGAAACGTGGTTGTAAACAAGGAAGTTATTTTTACTTTCAACAACAGTTTGTGAGACACAGCTAAGAAATATACTGAGCAGCGCTGTCAACGGAAATCACTCTTAACATATGAAAGGATAGTATGACAAAGATATCGCTTTCCTCAGCAGACATTTAAACCAATGTTTAATTGTGAATATGAATATTTTTATGAATAATGACGTTATTAAAATATGAAGAAAAATGTATTGTTTTTATATTTTATTTATAATTTCAAAGTCATATGTAGATAATAAATTAATAATTATAATTAATACTAAATTGTCAAAGAGTTCAAAGATGTAAATATGAATTAAAATGTAATATTCAGGGACATATAAAAAAATTTGAATAAAATATAATAAATAATGAAGCAATTTAAATAAAATATAATTGTATAGGGTATGTAATTATATTTTTAAGATTAATTTAAAATTTAAAAGTAAGTATAAGTATATTTTTAAATAATTTTAAGATTTTTTATTAAATTGAGATTTATTTATCATCTGAAATAAATGCTGAATAAATAAGCTTTCCATTGATGTATGATACAACTAGAGGATGCAAAAAATAAAAAGTCAAAATATTGAGAAAATCGCCTTGAAAGTTTTCCAAATTAAGTCTTTAGCAATGCATATTACTAATCAAACATTAAGATTTAAGATTTTTACGGCAGGAAATTTACAAAATATCTTCTTTGGTCATGATCTTTAATTAATATCTTAATGATTTTTGGCATAAAAGAAAAATGGATGATTTTGACCCATACAGTGTATTGTTGGCTATTGCTACAAATATGCCTGTGCTACTGAAGACAGGTTTTGTGGTTCAGGGTCACTTTTATGCAAAACATGCATAAAAAATATTACAATTGTAATAACATGGCCCACGCATTTTAAACTACATATAAAATATTTTTCTTATTGAAATGATTCAGTTTTTTTTTTATTATTGGCCCCGTAGAGTGAAGGCAGGTTATGTACCTCCCCCTTCTACTGACTTATTCAGAGAACAAAACACACGCTTCGTTTGAGGTCTTTAATAAATTGACAGAGGTGGGGTTTATCCGTCCTAAAGGGCTTTTCCGTGAAGCTTTATAGTCATTTCATTTTGCGAAAAGCCCATCTGACCTCATTGTGTGTTGTCAGTAAGAGTCTGCATGTTTAAACTCCCAGATTTATGTTCTGTTTCATTTGTTTGCACTGCAGTGAACTATCAGAGCACACGGACAGATTTAAGTATGAATAAATACAACAAAAAACAAATACTAATCTGAGCGAGTGAGCCGATATTTCAGAAAAGGAACAGAAATACATCAACAGTCCTGACCCCGTGCGGCTTATCCATCGAGACACGCGGGAGATTAGCGTGGACGCTAATCAGAGTCTCAGATTCACAATAGCGTCTATGAAACTGAATGTACTTATCGCTAAACGATAGCAGTCACTTTTCTAGCCCCAAAGGGAGGCTTGTGTTTCATATGCAGAGCCTGATGTTTTTTTTAAATGGCGCATCTGTAATGAGCCAACGAGACTCATTTAGCATCTCTGCTGTGTTATTTACCTGTAATGGAGCACAGGTTACACGAGCAATGACATCATCTGCCCCGAGCACATGCTTATTGGACCAAATAGGCGAATTTTCTCCCGCGGTCGATGATAAGCACCAGAGGCAGCGAACGAGAGGACATTAGCTCAACCACACCACTGCATTCAAAGACCAGCGTCCTGCCAAATCCACATCCACAGCCAGCTCGCTAACATATGAGGTAAGCAAGAAAACCTACCTGACCTCCCGTGACCTTTCACGAGATCAGCTGATTTTTAGATTTGTGATCGCGAAACTGTAGTTTGGTCTAGTTAATCTAGTCTCACTGGTTCGTTTTGCATTTTATTCAGTTGTATTTTTTGTCGAGCACTGTAACAGTGTCATTGTAGTGTTCGTATATTATTGTAGTATTTATATATCCAGTTAGCTTTGACTTTTTATATTTCAGGTTTCTTTTTTAATGTATTCTAAGTTTCAAGTGTTAGTCATTTTATGTGCTTGTCAATTTTATGAATTTTATGTGCTTTTTTTTCACAAATAGTTATATTTACAGTAGTAATTTTTTTAAATATATTTTTTCTAAATATATTCATATATTTAATTTTACTGTATTTTTATTTAATTTTATTAGATTTTATTTGTATATTTTAAGGTTTGATTTTTATATATAGATATTTCATAATTTATTTTTCATGACTTAATTTTACGTGCTTCTCATTTTTATTCATTTTATGTGCTTTTCATATTTGTTATGGAAGGCATTTTAATTTATTTATTTCAAATAATGGAAAATGCTCTACATTATTTATTTTTAATCTATTTAGATTTTTTTTTTTAATTTATAGTAGTAATTTTATGTTTAAAAACTTGTTTTATTTCAGTTATTTCCCAAGTTTGTCATATTTATATTTATTTTTATAAAATTAAATATTTAATTTTATTCGTTTTTATACTTTAAATTGGTTATTATTTGATTTATTTCAAATTGGTGGAAATACTTTGCATAATTTATTGCTTTTTTTCCCTTTTTTCACATTTTAGTACTTTTTAGTCATTTTATTTTAACAAAGGCAACATTTGTCATTTTCATTTATATTTAATTTTTTAAAATTTAAATTTATTTATCAAATTTTAGATTTTTAAAGAGTTTAAAAATCTAGTTGTATTTTATATATAATAAGTACGTCGGCGTCTTACTTCAACCAAAGTGATTTGAATGCATCCGACATCGTAATTACGACTTCCCAATTTGTAAACACGAACTTCCTTTAATGACTTAAACACGTCATTAAAGGCATAGTTCACCTGAAAATGAAAAAATATATTTTATTTCCCCTTAAGCTGACGGTAGCCAGTGACTTCCATTGTTTTTTTTTTTCATTCTGTGGAAGTCAATGGCTACCGTCTGTTTGGTTACAAACATTCTTCAAAGTATCTTTGTCTGTGTTCAGCAGAAGAAACAAACTCATACAGGCTTGAAACAACTTGAGGGTGAGAAAATTATGAGAATTTTAATTTGGGTGTACTGTCACTTTAAGACAATATTGGTACAATATTAACTGTACGTGGTGGACTGATTAAAACTTTTACAAGTTCTTTCTAGTTTTGATGGTCAGTGAATAGGTGAGGACTAGTTTGGACTGGTTGTTTGCTAGTATGCAGACTGACCCCGTTAGACCCTTCCTGACTGTATTTGCAGCTCGCATCCAAGCGTCTGTTGGGTCGGTCGTGTAGAAACGAGGCAAACACATCCAGAGTTTGAGCTTCAGCCCAGCCAAAACAGTCTGGATGGGGTTCATGCCCAGATACACAGTGTTTGCTCTCCTACGGCCCAGTTCTGAGAAAAAGCTCCAGCACCACCGGCGCAAGCATCTCGACAGTAGTAAACGCGACCGTTTCTGTTTCCCACAATCCATCACACCTGGCAATAAGCTGTTGAGGTTTTTTTTTCTACGCTTATTTTAAAAAGCCTTTTATCATTGGATTCCTGAAGGGTTAGTAGCCCGGCACTTATCAGGGCTCTGACGCAAGAGCCGGCCACTTCTGGAGGAAGGATTGAGGTGCTGTTTGGGTGGAGAAAGAGGAATAACACATTTCGCTTGGATTTCCTGGTGGTGCAGATTAGATTGGGGGAAGAGATTGGGACGTCTGGGTTCGAGTGAGCGAGAGCTTGGCCGGCGCTCAAGGGACGCCACGAAAAGAAAAAAGGACCAAGTGGGCCAAACGCTGCAAGAAAGATTTGCGACAGGAAATGAGCGAGATCTTAGGAAGTCATTTAGCGGTTCCAGAGCTTCAGTGCGAGCTATTACGCCAGCTTTGTCTAGCACTGACACTCAGATCGCTTTACTGAAAGGTTCACGGAGGATTCGCTGGATTTTAATGCTTTCTGTGGAAAATGAGTGGCGCTTGTCTATAAAAAAAAAAAAAACGCTGAGATGATGCTAAGGGTGCTGCAATACAATTGTTTGTCAGTTGCCTTCTTTCTATTTTATTTGCTCTTTTTCTTTTTCTCTTTTGTGTCTTTTTAAAATTAATGCACTACTGGTTTTATTTTTGAATGTTTAAGAGTGTTTCATTTATAATTATTACTAATTAAATGCCATTTTAATGTGTTATACAGATGGGTTGCAAAGGTTTGTTTTATTAATATACCAGGTATGACAAACTATAATTATTTTATAGCCATTTTTTATTTTATTGTAGCATGTTTTAAAAAATGTTTTACTGCCAGATAAAAAAAAACCAAACAAATCTAAGATTATGACATTTAAAGTAATTATAGTAATTATCATTTTGAGGAGGAAAAAAAAGTAAATTACAAGAAAAAAATTGTAGCAATGCAAGAATAAAGTCAAAATTACAAGAATAATTTTTTCTCAAAATATTTTGATATATTTCTATTACTTTACTCAATTTTGAGCTTATTTTTAAAATATTACAACTTTAATCTCATTGCTATAACTTTATTCTCATAATCTTTTTAATTTAATTAAATTTAATTTAATAATTTTTTTTATGTATTTATTTATTTATTTGGCACTAATATGCCATCGTAGAAAATGAGTTTTATTTTAGTTAAATTTTTCTAGTTATATTATTTTATATTTTTATTTCAGTATTCTGTTTAGTTTTTAGCCCGGTAATATTTTTCATGTGACTTTTTAATTAAATTAGCTTTTACCTTTTTTTTTATTGTTTTAATTTCTGTATTAGTTTTTACTCTAGTTTTTATTTAGTAATTCTTAAAATATTACAACTTTAATCTTGCATTGCTATAGCTTTATTCTCATAATCTTTTTAATTAATTAATTAATTAATTAATTAATTAATTAAAAATCACTAAATATCAGCATAGGAAAATGTTTTAGTTCCATTTTATTTTTGTCAATCGTTAATTTTTTTTTATTTTCATTTCAGTTTTCTGTTTAGTTTTTAGCACAGTTTTTTTTATTTCTTTTTATGTTAAAATGTGAAAAACAATTTTTTTATTAAATTTGCTTTTACTATTTTGTGTTTTAATTTATTTATTAGGTTTTACTTTAGTTTTTATTTTATTATTTAAGTATTTTTATTTCATATTTAAAATGAAAAATTGTCATGCATAATACAGACAGGTTGTAAACTTTGAAAATATTAAATCTGCTATTACATCTAAAAATAAAATGTTATATTTTGCATCAAAAAAATTATAAAAAAATATATATATTTTTATTTAGTTTGGAAACTAAATTTTCATTTCAATTTTTTTTTTTTTTTTTTGCTGAATTTGAAATTTTTTTTTGTCGTTTAGTTTTGTTTTAGTTTTCGTTAACAATAATAACACTGCCTCAAGTCTCTGATGTTTCGGTCTCCTGATATTCCTAGTTATGTGATTGTTTAATACGAAGTGTCAGGGGTTTGCACAAATCACATAAGTATGTGCAACAGTAATAGAGATGCTCCTAGCACCATTTTTTTTATTGTGTTTGGGCACTAACACAGCAAATTCATGGACGGTTTGTCAGAGTTAACTGCTCGGAAAGATTATCAGAAGCCAAGAGGACATAATTTAAGATAATTTAGCATTCATAATAAAAATGTATGACTCTCAGAAGTATTTCTGTACTGTTCTCTGAAGGGATTGTTTTTTATCTTTTGATTTATGCATTTTCTTGCTCATGAGGAAGTGTAATCTAGCAATAGAATGGGAGTATGTGAATACAAACAAGTTTTAGATGTATGAATTTCCTGGAATTCAACCACTATCCACAGGATATGATGCAAACGTCCAAGTAATGTTTTGTAACACGGGTGCCAGGTTGCGGTCAGAATATTTGAGGTGATGGAACCTGCCGAGTTTGAGTTATTGACGTCCAAAACTGTGTAAAACATTGGATTTGCTCTAATATAGAACACATTGAGCCTTTAGAGATGACATGAATATAAATACACACGCACACTGTTACAGTGACAGAGAGAGTGTGAGTAAAAGAAGAAAATTGGCTGAGATTTTCACCTTTTATTCTCCAGCGCTCCTCTGTGGATTCTCGCTTAGAACAGGTGGCCAAATCCACTTCCTTATTAAAGCAGGAGAAAAGAACAGGAAACGGGGCATTTTCCACTCCAGCAAGACACAAACAAGCCCTGTGTCTTCTGGAAACAATTAGGAGGAGCACAGTTGTGCAGCCAGGCTTATGATAAAAGAGAAGTCTGGACTTTAGAAGCCGGTCCACCTCTTTCTTTCTCTCTCTCTCTCTCTCTCTCTCTCTCTCCTGAGTGTGTTAAAACAGCCGAGGAGAGCAGCGTCTGAACGGCTTCATCTCCTGAGAACAAGACAGTGATGCGCAGACTTTTAGCTGTACTGTGGTTAAGTCTTTACTAGATGCATCAGCAGTTCTTTTAGTGTTGCTTATTTAGTAGGGATTTAAAAACTCTTGAGTGTAACTCGTCCTGCAACCTTTGTGTTAAATGAGCTGATTTTGTCTGGCGGATAATAAAACCATTGAAGCTTGTTTCCTCTACGGAATAATACATGGTATTTTTATCTCTCAGTTCAGAATTTTTATCAGAATTGTGAGATGCAAACTCACAACTTTAAGAACAGTATAAACTTGCTATTGCAACTGCAATTTTTTATCTTTTATAAATAAAACAGAATTGCAAGATGTAAGGTCAGAATTCTGAGGGAAAAAGTCAGAATTGTAAGATATAAAATTGGAATTGCAAGATACAAGCTCTGAATTGTAAGATATAAAGTCTAAATTGCAAGATATAAAATTGGAAATTCAAGATATAGCCTAAAAATTGCAAGACATTGACTCGGAATTGCAAGACAAACTCAAAATTGTGTGATATAAACTCGGAATTGCAAGATATAAACTAGGAATTTCAAGACAAACTCTGAATTGTAAGATATACAGTAACCTTGGAATTTGAAGAAATAAACTCAAATTTTCAATTCTTAAACTTGGAATTGCAAGACAAACTCAAAATTGTGAGATATGAATTTGGAATTGTGAAATATAAACTCAGAATTGCAAGATACACATTCAGAATTGTGATATATGAACTTTTAATTGTACGATATAAACTCAGAATTCCAAGACAAACTCAGAATTTCAAGACAAAATCAGAATTGTGAGTTATAAACTCGGAATTGTAAGATAGAAACTTGGAATTTCAAGATATTAATCTTAGAATTTCAGATATAATAGATATAATCTTAATAGATATAATTTTAGATATAATCTTAGAATTTCATGACAAACTTGGAATTTCAAGACAAACTCGGAAATGCAAGATATAAATTCAGAATTGTGAGATATGAAATCAAAATTGCAAGATATAAACTCGGAATTGCAAGATATAAAGTCAGAATAATTCTGAACTTGGAATTGTAAGATACAAACTCAGAATTCCAAGTTATAAACTCAGAATTGCAAGTTATAAACTCAGATTTATGAATTATGAACTTGGAATTGTAAGACATACATTTAGAATTTCAAGACAAACTTGGAATTTCAAGACAAACACAGAATTTGAAAACATAACCTCAGAATTGCAATTGTATTGAATTGTATTAAATGTTTTGATCATATAACTAAGCCTTTAAATAATATTTTACGAAGACATTATTGGCAGATATAGAGTGATGACTGATATTTGTAAGTTTCTGTAAGTATGTACTATTCTGTCATAATGATTTACATTACAAGCGTCAGAATTTCATCTTAATTTGTGTCATGAAAATATCAGCATCTTCACCAAATTGCATGTTTTTGCTCAGTTTGGCCTCTAAATAAAACCGGTGTTTTTCCTCCATATTCTCACTATATGAGCCTTTAAAAGCCTGATGTATGAAATATGATTCATTTTTCTCTGGCTGTTATTTCATACGTCAGGCTTTGCAGGGTTAAGCTCAGCCTTTCTTGAGGCAGCACCTCAACGTTTTCTGCATATTGTGTTACGCTTTACTCGTTATTGTCCATGTGAAGAAACCTACATCTCCGTGGATATTTCTAAAGCGTCCGCCTAATTTGTTTAGGGCGCTTTTTTAGGTCGGTTTCTTCGTTAGCACGCATTAACTGAGAAATTATACCTGCACGAGTGAGGACAGGCGAGACAGTTACTTGGAAGCGGGGTCTCTTTGTGGGAGTTATTTTAGGAGCCAGGCAAATTTTATCCTACAGTAATTGCGTTACGGGTATTGTCTTCTGAAGAAAGACTGAGAACAGTAAGTGGGTTTGAAAATCCGGGGTATTAAAATGTGCTCTCGGCATAGCGTTTCCATCCATCAGCCGGTGGGACACGCACAATCAGTTTTAGCGAGAAACTCCGTAACCTAATTACAGTGAGTCAGCTCGTCGTGTCCCTATGAAAACCCAGCGCTCATCAGCTGATGAAAGTCATATTTCAGTATTACGCCGTCGCACAAACTCACAACTATTCAAATGAATTTCTCTCAAGGCTTGTCTCGTGTTTCCGAATGCCGCACCTATGATACAACATGTGCTTTCATAACTCTGTACGATCATCAAAGACGGTCGCTGCTGCTTGTTTTGCGTCCTCAGAGGATGCCGGGAGCTCTTCGCCGCCGCTAATCAAAGCCCGGCAGACGCGACGGCTCGGTTTCCGGCGTACCATCCGGTTTTTGCGCAAATAAAATATGTAAGAAGAAAGATGATTTTTTTATTCACATCTGTTCTCTTCTGTCACGACTAAATCTTCAAAAGTGATGTCACTTCTGATGTTCCTTCGATTTCGCTATGTGAACAGAGAGAGATGAGCGTGCAGCGATGATCGAATGCATCTTGCGTCTCTGGACGTGAAGGTCTCAGGGTTATGAGCTCATCACAACTGACTGAGTTCAAACATTTCAGCCTCTGCTGCTTCTTGTCCCTGTAACTCATCCTGACAGAACTGAGGCTGGTTTTCTCCATCATATTTCAACGCATATACCTGCATGAGCCTGTGATTGCGGTCGGGTTGATGAAAGTTCACGTGTGACGCTAAAAAGCTCTTTTAGACACATCAGGAACATGCTCAAGTCATACTTCAACCCAAAATCAAAAGAAAAATATGATTTATATTTATGAATTTATGATACATTTATGAGTTATAAAGGTTTGTTTATTGATTTATCTTTTTTTATTTAAATGTTTTTATTATTAGTTGTTATTTCCAATTGTCATTAGCACACTTCATTAAGTTTAATACCATATTTTATACATAATGGTTGTATTTGTTGTACTGACTTTAGTTTATTCTGTTATCAAAAAAAAAAAATTAAAATAATTTAATTAAGATGTAACGTGAGATTCTTAATGAGAATCGCCATATGTAGCTTTTATGCAGTAAAAATGTTGTATTATGGTTTATATTGTATATTGTATTATAGTAAGGATAGAAAATATTCTTTAATGAGAATTACCAAAAGTAAATTTAAAAAGTATATATTTAAAAAAAAAAAAAAAAAATATATATATATATATATATATATTTTTTTTTTTTTTTTTAAAGAGATTTCATTTAAATATGACTAAAATTAAATAAAAATAGCTTTTACACTAAAAAATAGTTTTATAGTTATGAAAATAATATTGTATATTGTATTATAGTAGTAATTTAATGAGAATCACCAAATGTAAATTTTTTTTTTTTCTTATATATGTTGCAAGATTTCCAAAAATATTCCATTTAAATGTAACTTAAATTGAATATAAAAAAGTTTCAATAGTAATAATATTGTTTTATAGTAATGAGAAAATATTGTAAATAAATGTAAATTGCAATAACAATAATTTAATGAGATTCACCTTATGTAAACTGCAAAATAATTTAAATATTCTATTGCATTACAGTAATGAAGGGGAAATGTGCTTAATTGGCATGAAAATAATGTAAGAATGAAAAAAAAAAAAAGGTGAAATGTGTCTTGGACGTGTCATGAGGTTCACTCTCTCGGGTCTAGTGACAAATTGTTGACTGAGTTTAAGGAGTTGGCGACACACAGCGTCATTCCAGACAAACAGGGAGGCTGAATGCTCAGAACGTATAAATCTCCCTAGATGCGTCACGGGTTGAGTTTGAGGCCGTGCAGTTATTCAGCTGAGCTTCATCACAGAGAGACAGATTGATGGAAAGATTAACAATGCTTGGAATCCGGCTCATGATTTCATGTCCTCTGTTACATTTTTGGACATTGTAGATGTTTCCCACAATTCCCTCATGCCGCAGTGGTGGATACAGTAGCTAACGCTGCAGATTGTGTTCCCATGCCATACTGAGGAGGAGGCGGGGCTTTGCTGTGCGCCGCCTCTGATTGGTGGATGATGGATTGATGCTCATAAAAAAAAAAAAAAATGAGGAAGGTACTTGGACTGTGCCTTTTTGACGCATTCCTGGTGTTTATGAAAACATGTCTGCGAGGCGGAGGAAAAACCTGAAAGTCCACAGTCATCTCTTGGGCCCCGGGCCCCTCACTTCCCCCAGGGCTCGGCTGTGTGAAAGCACACTTTTGTGCTCCGGTCCCCGTTCCCTCTGCTGAGGTGGACTTTCACTGTTTTTCCTGGCAGACTTTGGACAAACACGCACAAAATTACGTCGCAAGCAAGCCCCCTGTGTCAAACACATGACAAATAGTTTCATTTGGCATTATTGGGGAAAGTCAAGGAAGTTAACGAGCATGAGGCGGAGGCTGGAAAGAGGGGAAGTGTTTTAAGAAGGTGGGTCAATCGAGTTATAGGGTGTGGATGATGTGACGGCAGAGCAAACAAGCTGTTCACAGCTTCAGCTGTTTAGTTACTAGACTGTTTATCCTCCCTTTGTTAAACTGATATGTTAGATTTTTACAGCAGTAGATATTCAAGATTTTTGATTTTTTTAAGAATATATGAATGGTGATAAAGTACTGCGGTGTTGTGGGTGGTTGCTAGGGTGTTTTAAATGGTTACTAGATTGTCTGAAAGTATGTTATAGATAGATGGATAGATGGATGGATTGATGGATAGATATATGGATAGATAGATGGATGATAATCGTAAAAGTCGGATATATAGTCGGATGGATGGATGATGGATGGATGGATGGATAGATAGATAGATAGATAGATGATGGATGGATGATGGATGGATGGATAGATATAAGGATAGATAGATGGATAGGTAGATAGATATATGGATAGATAGATGGATGATAATAGATAGTAAAAGTCGGATATATAGTCAGATGGATGGATAGATAGACAGATATATAGATGATGGATGGATGGATGGATAGATATAAGGATAAGATATATGGATAGATAGGTAGATGGATGGATAGATAGTAAGAAAGTCAGATATGTAGTCGGATGGTAGATGGATAGGTGGATGGATGGATGGATGGATGGATAGATATATATATATAAGGATAGATATATGGATAGATAGATAGGTATATGGATGGATAGTAAGAAAGTCGGATATATAGTCGGATGATAGATAGATAGATAGATGATGGATGGATGGATAGATATAAGGATAGATAGATGGATAGATAGGTAGATAGATAGATAGATGGATGATAATAGATAGTAAAAGTTGGATATATAGTCGGATGGATAGATAGATATATAGATGATGGATGGATGGATGGATAGATATAAGGATAAGATATATGGATAGATAGGTATATGGATGGATAGTAAGAAAGTCGGATATATAGTCGGATGGTGGATGGATGGATGGATAGATAGATAGATAGATAGATAGATAGATAGGATTGTCCTATTTAAATTTGACAGTCTCTAACAGTGTTAATTGACCCACATGCATGTTTTAGTTTTCCTTATGTTCGGGGTCACACACAGGACATGTTTAAGGAATACATTCTGCTGGCCAGATTCCATAGAGACACACAGAAACACATTTAAAGCTCCTGATGCTCAAGTGATTCAGTGTGTGTGTGTGTGTGTGTGGAGGGGGAGTGTGTTTATGAGTCGACGGGCTGATTAAGGAACGGTCCAGAATGCCGTTTTAATTGAAGCGGTTTTGCTCGCCTGCTTCCAAAAACAGCGCAGCTACGCATTCCTGTCGCAAGCGCCGTCCTCGACATCAAAGCCCAACCACCATCCACGCGTCTATTAGCATACGCTCTGAAATCAACCGCTCACCTGCTTCAACGCCCAAAACGAGCACGTATTCATCCAGCACTTGAGTCGAGTGTGTACACATATATTGAGCCTGAGAGTTTGCCAATAGCCCTGATTCTCTTTCAGCCTCATAAATCATTAATTGGAGCACGATGATGAAGAGCTTCATGCTCATATTTGTCCTCAGTTACACTCGTGATGTTCAAGTGGGGTCGTATGGAAGCTTGTTTCTGCCACAGAGTAAAAATAAACAAGGTAATTGTGACTTTTTATTTAATATTTCTGTTTTTTTTTCTGGTAATTGTAAGTTTAAATCTTGCAATTCTGACTTTGTAACTCGCAATTGCAAATTTATATCATGTCATTCTGACTCGCTGAGTTATGAGATATAGACACTCGTAAGAATGACCTGAATTTTTTTCCAAAATTGGACTTTATAACTTGCAATTAAAATGACTTTTTTCTTGCAAAAGACTTTTCTTGCAATTGCGAGTTTATATTTCACAATTCTGACTTTATTTCGTACAGTTGCAAGTCAGAATTGTTTGATATAAACTCTTTTGCAGGAAAAAAAGCAGAATTCTGAGGATAAATCACGTAATTCTGAGCCTTTTTTTTTTAGAATTGTAAGAAAAAATTTGAATTAAGAAAATAATTATTAGATACAAGCTCACGATTGCGAGAAAAAAAGTCAGAATTGTAAGTTTATATACCACAATTGTGACTATTTCTCACAATTGTGAGGTTACCTCTTGCAATTCTGACTTTTGATATATAGGGTGACATAAACTTGCAATTGAGAATTGCGAGATATTTTACTTGTTGGTTTTTTTTTTTAACTCTGAATTGTGAGACAAAAGGTTGAATTCTGAATTTTGTATCTTGCAATTCTTACCTCTTAATAGCAAAGTTCTGATCTTTTTTTCAGAATTGCGAGAAAAAATGAAGAATTGTTAAATATAAACTCGCAATTGCTAGGGAAAAAAGTCAGGATTGTGAGTTGACATTATAACTCACAGTTATGAGTTTATATAATTCAGTTCTGAGAAAAAGTCTGAATTAAGAGATTACATTTTCATGTTGCAGTAATTGCTAAAGCTTTACGGCTATATATGGTATTATCACGATACTAAAGTTGCTATTTTCATAATACAGTATAACAGGTTTAATAACTTTTTTCTTAGTAAACAGATGATTTAAACAGATTAAAGTGCAAAAGAATTAGCTAACACTTTACAATAAGGTTTCGTTAGTTAACGTTACTTAATGCACTAACATTAACAATGACTAAAAGCTACAGAAGTTATTATTCTTTGTCCAATAATACAACTGTTAGGTCATGATAGTTTGGGTCTATTAAATAATACAGCTACAACTTTTGATTTTAATTACATTTTATTAAATGTTGAAATGAACTAAGATTAATAAATGCTTTAGAATGAAATAACTAATGTAAACATGTCTATATAAACTTTGAATTGTGAGGAAAAAGATGAAATTCTGAGCTTACATCTCATAATTCTGACTTTTCTCAGAATTGCAAGAAAAAAAAAGGAGAATTGTAAGGAACAAAGTCAGAATTGTGAGATAAAAAGTCGCAATTACCTTTTTTCTGTTTTTGATTTTTAATCCCGGAGCAGAACGTGGTCCACACAGGCAGATTTTGCCATGTTTTGAGCAGCTGTTGGCTCCTGGGGTCAAAGGTCACTGCGACGCTTAGCAAGGAAATGAATGCAGCGTTACTTCATAGTTTCTCCCGGAGGTCAATAATGAGGGACCGATTGAAAATGCTCTGTGTACTGACCTGCTATTAAACATTGTTGTGATTATGAATGACTGTAATTGGGGAGGAATTAAAAAGCATGCACTTGTATTTACAGGAGGCTTTTTGCTTTTACGCCTCAGCGGTTCTCTGCTACCATTCTAGAACCGGCTGTTCTTCCAAGAAAAAGATTTTTGGCCCAGCGGAGAGTCTCCGAGCACGTTTTTGGGTCAGATCGAATCCTCTGTACCAAAACATGTCAAGCTTTGGTCTCTATGCAACAGCTGAGCTAAACAGATATACAGTTTAGCTGAAAGATGTGATGCTAATGAGGTTCCGGAAATATCGGTGAGGTTTGTTTCACCACAGGATCATGCTGACAGACCTTTGGTCTGCTTTGCATTTCGATTACATAACTTAACCAATCGCAGTTCATTTTGATCTCTTTAGAGTACAAATAATTGCAAAGTAATGTCAGTCTGTGAACGGTTATGAAGTAAACAACTAACAGAAATGTATATAGACTTTGTCCAAATATCTGTCTGTCCAAAAGAAAAAAAGTACTGATTCATTTGTCAGTTTTTAGTAAACAGTTGTTCTCATGGATATCTAGTTTAGTTGCTTAAGTGCTAAAGATTGGATGACACCAACTTGGGAAAATCTTTTCCTATTACTCCAAAGTACTCCAACTGTTTACAGTGTTATTTATTGACTATTATAGTTATGTAATTATGTAATCATGTTTAAAATATTACTATTTATGTTTGTTTTATTTACCTTTTAGTTCAGTATTAGTTTTTATTTATATTATTTCTAGCTAGTCATTTTAGTGCTTCAACTTAAACTAAATGAAAGTTAGAAATGTTGCCTTGGACACTAAATAAGACGAGTTTTTACTTTTTTTCCCTTCTAACATTTTATTTTATACAACAGTTCTTTCTGGTCCTCGAATCTGATTGGCTGGGAGGAGTGCTATATTCTAGTGATAACAGAACTCCAACCATTTCACAGTGTGTATTTGTATAATGGTACTAAAAGAGTATGCTTTTAAAAACGGTACGATTTTACTAGTGCTGGTACTTAAGAATGCAATTTGATAAGAGCTGTATTTCTTGAGTAAAACACTGTTATTTTAGGACTATATGATAATCGCAAAACGGAAAACACGGACGGAATCGTGGGATCCAATCATAAAAACGGAATTTACTGTGTAATGTGGAATATTTCGTTTACTACGCACATAGTAAATGATTGCACTCGCGGTGTTTTCAGCCTCTGCCGACTCAATATATGAGTGCATGAAAACATAAACATAATCTCTAGAACTGCCGAGAGTCACTTCATGGATGTTTTACTGTACTTTTGAGAAAAACCATTGTCATATCATATACAAACAGACACCCAAAGGTCTTCAAAGTAACCCGTCAAAATAAAAGTTCAACTGAACTTGACAGAAATATTACCTAATATAATAACAGTGCTACTACCATTAATAAAGTATTATTAAAACAATATTTAAGGAATATTTACCAGAAAAGTAAATGTATTTCTGAAATAAATAATATAATAAATTAATTTTTAATAAATCTAATTAATCCTTATAAATTAATTAGACATACTTCTAATTATTAAAATGTAATGAAACTATTAAAATAGAATCCAGACAATTAATGGAATGATTCACAGAATTTGAGAAAAAATAAAACTGAATTTGAGAAAAATAATGAAACATGTTTCATAGCGCCTTAAAAATGTAATTTTTGTTAAACTTTTAATACATTACAGTTAAATTGTGTGAAGTTTTATGATTTCAGTTAATTAGATGTGCTTTTTGGTTAATATTTTTTTTAATGTAACTATTGAAATAGAGTCTAGAAAAATTAAAACAGAAAAATCCGAATCCAGAAAAATTGAAATGGAATTTTGAAAAAATACAACGCAATTTGAGAAGAAATAAAACCTTATTAATTTAATTTGTGTCTTTGTTTTACTGTATTTGTCCTTTAGTTTGTTACTTGCATCTATGTTCTTATAATTAATAACAAAGATAAAATAACAATTGTAAAATAAAATTACTCTGTCATGAAATAAGATTTGGCTTTATCCCTTTGCGAACTTTCCAATGTTGCAAAGATGTCTACATGCCTGTAGACTTGGTAGTTGCTCAGTCCTGTGTAGTTGCACTGGCATGTGATTTTTGTTATTTAATTTTTTTTAATGGGGGATGAAATTATTATTTTTTCTTTTAAGTAGATAAAATAACTAAAACCCCCATTTGGATCATCTATTATTCAGTTACTTGTTCTATGTTTTTGTCATAGTATCGGTTCAGTAGTAGTATTGGGATATTTTATCATATCAAAATGTTGGTATCGTGACAGCACTACTCCACTTACAGTATTTCTCACAGCGAGTGTCATGGTGGATGCCCGAATCCACTATAATTTCATAAATAATACTGATTTTGTGTCACAGAATGTAGTTTTTTAGGCAAGAATGTACCTGTTTCTTACTAAAGATAATGTCTGTTTGAAAATCAGCATCGACGTTTTCCGGAGATGTGAGCTCCGGGGTGCTCATCGGCCATATCGCACTGCTACTTGTGAATAATTTTATTTTGGCTTTATTTAAAAAGAAGTTTTAGAAAACGCTTGCACTTTGTGCTTTCTCTCCCATTTCCTTTCATAATGTGATGCGTTTTTGAGTAAACAGAATATGTAACAAGGAAAAATGGAGGGCGGGGCTTGAGTTATCCATTTGGATTTGATTGGATTGTGAGAAGTGACAGCTGATTAGAGGGGAGGGGCGTGATGATATGCTGAAATTAATTTCATAAATGATGCATTTTGCAATCTGTATTGTATAAATGTGAATTGACTTGTAAAGTTAGGAAACACTGGGACTGCGGATTGCTTGTTTTAGCTGATTGGCAGGTCCGTGACGTGCGAGCGTACGATGTACTTCCTTTTTCAACTGAACATCAAACAAGCATGACTCTTAGAAATAACAGCATGCTCGACCAACACAATCCATGTTTCGAATGACTTATGCAAATGTTCAGGCAGATCGCTGAAAGCCCGGCCCGTGCGGTGACAGTATTCCACAATTCCATCCCAGCGTTCCCAGAGGACGGCTTTCTGCATACAGAACATTCTCCATTCAGATCCTAACCACAGGAGTGTGTCTAGAGAGCAGCGAGGAGCGAGCAGGGGTGGAGGTGAAATTATGCTTTTATACTCGGCGTCTTGTGCCAAGCCGGGGTTTATGCTAGAGCTGATGTACTAGGAGGGAAAATTGAATCTTCTCCCAGACTTAATCCTCAGTCGCTCCACCTGTAATGCATTTTGGACTCGCACGTTCGGTTCCCCCACACAGTTTCATGCTTATATTACAGCTTTTTGTGCACCATGCCCTGAACCCAGAGAGTGTCTGATTATTTATCACAGGCCGGGCGAGATGTTTCAGACAGGCCGTTTTAAAATCTTTCGAGACTTGCAAATAGATTTTAGTGTAAACACCTCCATGTCTGCATACAATTATTCTTTTCTCATGTATAACTTTGGCTTGAGCGCATCTTTCCGATGGAACTGAATGTTCGAGAGCGTCGGGACACGTTCGTAGCCTCAAAATAGCCTCACGTTAATGCGTTTGAACGATTAATATGGATTTGTTACGAAGGCGAGAAGAAAACGTCTAGATGTTTAGAGAGGACAAAAAAAGTTAAATAGTTGATCGTTGCATCTTATCGCATAGAAAAAGTAGTGCCCATTAGTGGCAAACCTGGGAATGGCTTCAGCATCTTTAGTGAATTTTGGCCAATTATTTTCAGTTAAATATATTTTGTGGTATACAGATGAAATACAAATGTTTCTTGCATTCCTTTCACTCAGGGTCATTAAATAAATAAATAAATAAATTAGTGCATTGTGATTAATCGCATCCAAAACAAAAACAATTTGTTTATAAAACATATGTGTGCGTTACTATACAAAAATACACACACATGCATGGATATATTTAAGAAAAATATGTTTATATATTAAATATATTTATATATAATATTAATTATATCAATAAAAAATATATACATGTAAATGCATGAAAATCATTTCAAAATATACACTGTATGTGTGTGTGTGTGTGTGTGTGTGTGTATATATACACACAGTACACACGCAATTAATCGCTGCACAGCACTAAAATAAATTAATTAATTAAAAATAAAATATTTAACATTTTAATTTAGTTTAACTTGATAAAAAAAATACTAAAGCTGAATAAAATTGATCAAATTTATAATATTATATATATATATATATATCTTATATCTTATATATTATATATTTATAATAAGAATGTAAGATTAATACAATTCATGCAAAATACACATACACACACCAAAAACTACTAAAAAATTAATTTAAATGAAATGGATATAGACCATATACACATCAAAAAATACTAAAAATGACAAAAACACACTATGAAAATACTAAAATGGGAAAATTGGAAATATATAAATAAAAACTGATTCAGAATATTAATAAAAACTTTAATAGTGAAACTTTGTGATCCCAAAATAACACTGCTTTAGTCTTGGCTTTCTGCATTTTAAGACCACTTAAGCTCCTTTATACCATTCATAATATTCCATAATGCCAGATGAGCTTTCCCTTCAACATGTTTCCCACTTATTGCATTAACCTCTGATGCCCTAACATCATAATACAGGATTTAGGCATTTGTTTTGACAGGGGCGTTTCCTTATCCTCCGAAGTGGCTCTGCCGTGTTCCCGTTTAGGATTTTCCCCCTGCAATTTTTATCCTTATCTTTATTTTGCTGTTTGGAGGAGATGACGCAAGAACTTAATATTAGCTGGCCCTCGACTGACCCGGGAACCGAGACCGGAAGAGACCGTTGCCTCTGCAGCTTTCCAAACAAGCACTCCCACATTCCCTATTGCCGCTCCTTAACGGCGGGAGGCCGGGAATCTCAAGAGCGTCACCGTGGGATGTGGACATCCATCAGACTTGCGAAATGCCAGTTTCTGCCCGGCCAGCGGAGAGATGGTCCTTAGTTCCTGTGCTAGAAACCGGTTTTCTTCCTACTGGGAATTCTGCCCATACCACGAGTGGCTGCCCTGTATGAATGGCAACCAGATTGGGAACGCCATCATTCATGGGATTTCTGTTTGATCTCACTCTTGGAGTCGTGTTTACCAGTAAATGTTAACTAGCTAATAATATATTAGAGGAAAATCGCTCAGTGAGAACTAATAGCCAGATGATGGTCATATGATTTTTGTTTGATCTCAATCAGGCACTGACAGGGAAATGTTTATATATTAAATATTAACAAACTATAAAACTTTACTGTAAACGGAAAATCAGTCAAGGAGAACTAATTCCAAACAAAGATTTAATCAAACAAACACACAAAAATATGAAAATCTTTCATATCTGGGGCTGAGAAATGAGGTTGTGTGCGGAAAAACTGAGTGACTTTCATATGATTTTGTTTGATTGACTCGTTATTATTAGTCAATGTTAATGAGCTATGAAATTTTACTGTTAAAGAAAAATCAGTCAGCAACAAACCAATATGAAAAAGACAACACATGAGAAAAAAATCTTGATACCTAAATAATAATAATAAATTATTATGTATTTATTAACGCTTATATTTAGGGAAATGGATGTTAATGAACTCTAAAATTTTACTGCAAGAGGAAAATCAGTCAACAAAAACCAATACCAGAGATGGAAAATGTGAGATAAAAAAGTGAGATAAAATCAGATAAAATCCATCATCTCAGCAATAATAATAACAATTAAAAATATATATTATTAATTAATTTATTTAAAGAAATGGATGTTAATGAACTATACTGCAAGAGAAAAATCAGCAAAAACCAATACCAGAGATGGAAAAAGTGAGATAAAATCAGATAAATATAAAAATAAATAAATAAATAAATAATGTTCTTTATATCTGGTGCTAATAAATGAACTTTTTACAGAAATATAATCTAATCCATCATCTCAGCAATAATAATAACAACTGGGAGTAATAATAATTAAAAGAATATATATTATTAATTTATTTATTTAAAGAAATGGATGTTAATGAACTATACTGCAAGAGAAAAATCAGCAAAAAACAATACCAAATATGGAAAAAGTAAGATAAAAAAGATCAAATAAGTCTATATAAAAATGAATTAAATTAATAAAACAATGTTATTGGTACCAGATAACTTTTAACACAAATCTAATCTAATACCTGAGCAATCATAAATTATGAGTAGTAATAATATTTATGTAGTTATTTAGAGAAATGGCCACATTCCTAATTAAATCTGTTAAAACACTGTTGTTAAAGGAAAGTCAGTAAAACAAAATGACCAAGTGTGAAAACCCAAATAGTGACTTGTATTTTTGAATTTGTATTCTGTTCGACATCGTAGGGAATGGTGATTTTTAGTTTAATGTACTAAAAAAAATTTTACTGTACAGCTACATTCAAACGATTTTTAGGGGTCACATCAGGTACAGGCAGTGCCATCTGAATTTAGTGTGTTATTCATTTAGTTTTTCGAATGTGCAAAATGTATTTCCCGCCAGTTAAACGGACCCTACACACAGAGAGGTCCTGACGATGACGTCGACGTAGGTGAGTTATAAGAATGAAAGAGGGAAGAAAGCACGCGGACGCGAGCAGCCGAAATCGATAAATCAAGCGACTGATGCTTGAATCGGATCTGATCGGGATCGCCGTCTCCCTGTCGATACGGAGCACAGCGCGCTTTCCCTGTTTAAGGACCGCCTCGCGCCAACGCGATCCAAAAGTCACGGAAATCTTTGTGAAGCGAGAGTTTCCACGCGTGAAAATGATCCGAGAGGGGGAATAATCCGAGAGAGAGAGAAAGAGAGAGAGATCACTGATGGTGATGATGATGGTGGTGGCCTAGAAACATCAGGAATTCCTGGATCGATGGGGGATTTTACGCATCGCCAAGACAAGGGGCTCGCTTTTCTCCGCTTTTCTCCGCTTTTCACCTTGACTTCGAGGAGGATGCGTTGAGGTCTCCCAGTCCGAGAGTGACTGGCTCACTTGAGAAGGAACAGCGGCTCTGCGCATTAATGCGTGTGTGCGTGAGCGCGTACGCGTGCTCTCCCGTGACCGATGGCACTGGAATCCGTGCGCAACGGCTATGTGCGCACTTGTGTCACTCCCGTGGAGCAGGACTGCTGGCACTCGTGCTTGGCTCTCGTGTGGAGCCGTAGGAGCCTCTCGTCGGCCGTGTGCGTCGCCTCGCTGTCCGTGCTGCTCGCGCTGCTCGCTCAGTCCGCGGACTGGGACGCGGAGCGCGCACACGCGCACTCCGGCTCGCACTTGGTGACGCTCGTGGAGCTCGTGTGGCAGCTGCTCTCGCCCGTCTTCACGCTCGTGTGTGCCTTCTTCTGGGTGGGTGTGTATCTGCTGCGCTGCGGGGTGCTCATCCGCACGGCCGTGTTCCTGCTCACCGTGTGCCATCTGGGCGAAGCGGCGGCGCAGTCGCTGTTGGATGCGCAGCAGCTCTACTCGTTCACGGCCACCGCGCTGGTGCTGCTCGCCTGCCTGGCCAGCGGGGCGCTCATGGTGGTGCGGCTGGGTCAGGGCATCTCCGTGCTCCTCTTCATCAGCATCATCAGGACCCTATCGCTGCTCTCGCTGCAGAAGGTGCGCGCCAGCTGGAGACCCTACCTGGCGTACCTGCTCGGGGTGCTGGGGGTCCTGCTGGCGAGGTATGCGGACAGGCTGCTGCCGGAGCAGGGCGCAGCACACCGGGAGGGATCGAGGGGAGATATTCCGGTATTTAAGAGGCGCAGGAGGTCCAGCTCCGTAGTCTCGTCAGACATGGCACAGCACGGCCAGCCCAGGAGCAAGTCTCACAGGAGGACGTCGCTGCCCTGCTTGCAGAGAGACCAGGTACGGGCTCTTTACTGAACGACAATCGGAGCGATGGCGCGTCGCTTTATTATTGGAACCGTTCGCGTCTTAGCGGATTGAAACGTGACATTGTTATTGCCGCGTCGGGACGCGCTTTAAACACTTTTTAGGCTGTTTTGCTTTTGAATCAGTGGCTTGTTTAACAACACGACTGTCTTAGTGTTGCTTTTGATCATGTTAATGAAAAAATAGGTCACACGTGTTTGTTTGCATAAATTATAGTAGTGATGCCAGTGAACCGCATGCACTTATTGCTGTAGCGAGGACTTATAATACCATAATGCCTTGTGTTTATTATACCATCATAAATCTTTCTATAAAAATATAGTTCTGTCTGGTCGCTTGTGTTTTCCCAGTGTTTGTCCTGCCACTTACTTGGATACTTGGAACGCTTTCGCTCAAGCATGCATTCTTAGATGTCACGTATGACATAATGTCAACAGGAAAAGCTGGTGGCTAAAGCAGTGAACTTTGACCTCTTGTACTCTATTAGGTGTGTTTTTGATTGTACAGCTGTGCTGACATGCATTGCGTTTTATTTCGTGCAACTATCATGCATGTGGACTACAGTAGAGATTTCTGCACAGCTGGATTGCGAAAGCATGGAGTTTATTTGAAACTAAAGTTAGTGTTTATGTGTGTTTGTACATATTAGAGGTATTTTTTTGCACATACACTCAGGAAGATTGTGTGTTGCACGATTTGGCTTGTCAAAGGAATGACATGGAATTTGACTGCATGTACAGTAAGAACATAACATGATCGCTCACCTTATTTTGGTGCATTTTTGGTCATCGAAGCTTTTTGCAATTTGAATAAAATGAAAAAATATAATAACATATATATATTTTGAATATACTATATATAATTATAACATATTAATTTTTTTTTATGTTTAGTGCATTGTTAGGATAAACCCTGCTATTACACCACTAGCAAAATACACAAAATGGTTATCTCCCGTTATAATAAATAAATAATACGTTCAAATAAGCATGGTGTTAAATTGCAAATATTGAAGTCACATTTGCTTGTCTCATTTGTGTGAAGATAAGATTAAATCCTGCATTAAATTCTGTAGGGAATGTAAATGAAGTGACATGTTTTGCACTGTAACAATGGATGAATTTTGTATGAATCAAATTTTTCTTCCATTGCTATTCCAACTGGATTTTAAGTGTTTTCACAGAGTTTTTGCTGCTATTTAGTTTGCGCCCTCTAGTGACCGCATTATTAATGCATTAGGGACCTTTTGCCTAGGGGAACCTTAAAAGGAACAAAATTTGTGACGAATCAATGCGCTGTCGGTGCACCACTTGTGAAATGGAAAAGAACACAGACTCCTGCCTGTGTTTTCCATGTTCTGTAACACACACACCTGGTGCACATGTGTGATGTCTGGAGTGATATTAGTTCCTATAGCGGTTTATGTGCAGTTGTTTTATCTGTGTGGTCTGGCTGTGTAAACATACCAGCGTGTGACCCCTGCGCTGTTCATGTCGTCCTGGCTGTCTGCCCCTCTGACAATAACCTGTGTGTCTTAATGGGCCACACAGAACAGAGCACACCACGTGCCCGAAGACGAGCTTTTGCTCTCTGTTTGACGTCAGAGTTCGGTTGGTGTGAAAGCGGTTTTCTGCGTCAGGGCCGTGAACTCTGGTTTTAGTTTGCAACTGGTATGAAAACACGGATGCGATCACGTATTGGTGACGTTAATTTGAATCTTCGCATGCTCCTGACATCGTTGCAATCTTATTTTTAATGTAACTTGAATTTGCGAGACTTCCAGTGTCATTGGCATACAAAAACAGTCCGTTACGCTGCTTGATATTACAAACAGATATTTGTTATCACATTATTGTAATATATCATCATAATCATAAACACACTGGTTTGTAGTGCATGTTCTTTTACCATTTACTGCACTTAAGTATTACCCTATAGCTATACCTGCAGCTTTTGAATCAGAAGTCTCACACTTTTGCAGAAAACTGGAGGTGGATAAATGCATTTCTCATAGCATCCCAACTCCCGGTAAATCACGTTTAAAAAGCTGCTTGCTTTCTGTGAATCTCTTGCAGTCCATCTGAAGACAAATGCTAGTCTGTGAAGTTTTCATAGTAAACAAATACTTCAATAACACAGTAAAACATGAGGTTTTTTTATTACCAAGCTGCAGTAGTGCCCAAAAGTGATGTCTGGAGGGGACATTTGCACAGTATTTGCTTTTAATGACCCTGCAAGTTTAATCAAACCATCAAAATATGAGCAACATGCTTTCCTGAGAAAATAAAAACAATAAACTTTAAAACTTTGGCAAAAGGGGCAACCTAAATTGACTACAATATAATCAGTTATTAATATTTTATTGGTTCTCCCTTGTGCACCTGAAAAAAAAATGTAGTTTGAAAAATTTTTTACTCAGAAACTGCTTGTAAATTTCACATAGAAATGGCAAGTAGCATTGAATTAAACATTACATTTTCCAGTACAAAGACTGAAATGATATTTTCTTGTAATATTTTCTTCCAGTAGTCTTTATTTAAAACTTTGAAAAAGCATTTGGTTAGTGGCCACTCTCATGTATTATCACGAATGAAACAATTGAAATGCTGATGCAAATGTTTTACACTCCAACTACGCAATATGCTTAGAAAATAACATCAGTATGTTTGCATAAAGGGCAAAGATATCAATTTTCCTGGGCCCGACTTCACTTTTGGCCACTGATGTACATTATGTAGTTCAAAGTAGCTCACATTTAATGAGTGTTTCTGTATCTCAGACTGCCGAGCAAAGCATCAAGGTCATGAGTTTGATTCCTGATGAAATGCATGAACTGATAAAATGCAATGCAAGTAATTTTGGTTTAAAAAAAAGCATACATTTACATGTATTCGTTTATTCATTTAGCTTTCGATTTTATAGTAAATTTCCTGGAAACCAATGCCATGACCTTCACTTTCACAAAAGCTGTAACAGGGGAGGTACCTTTTCAAAAGTTAATATTAGGTGCTGATTTGTACACTTTAGGTACTAATATGTACCTTTAAGGTACTAAAATGCATCCTTTAGGAGTAAATAAGGTATAAAGGTGTACCTTTTGAAAGGATACCATCCTTGTGATAGCTTTTGTACCTTTTTTCCTGAGCATGTTGGTGCTGCAAAGGTTTTTTCAGTACATTTTTCAAATGTAGTGCATTGTTAAGATAAAGCTCACTGTGCACTAGTCCAAACTATTAGCTGTTGTTTATCGCCACACTCTACTCTTTGAGCTTCAGCAAAACCAGATGTAATTGTTAAACGTTACTTACGCAAATCTACCACAGTTGAGACCCAAAAGGTACTACCGTGCATC
The DNA here is from genome assembly GCF_022985175.1 of Labeo rohita. Classification (NCBI taxonomy): domain Eukaryota; kingdom Metazoa; phylum Chordata; class Actinopteri; order Cypriniformes; family Cyprinidae; genus Labeo; species Labeo rohita. The sequence goes on from NC_066872.1 coordinate 44,227,291, forward strand.
AAACTCGCATTAGTAAGTCTTTTCATTTGGGTGGTTGGTTCATAAACAGGAAGTGAGCTCAGAGCGGCTGTGACCATTATCTGTCGTCCACTCAGTAGAGCACATGCCCTGGGCGCTTTCAGTGACGGACAGAAAATCATTGCCATTATGAACATCGCTGTGTGAAGTGAGTTACGTAACGTTCTTCAAATGGACTGAGAACCAGGCTGAAACGTCTTCGCCCACTTGTCTTTCTATAGACTTGAATGACCTTATGTGGAGTTGGAATTTTAATAAACGTGTCCCGATGTGTAATTCATGAACCATACAGTGAACTGATACAGTGATGATAGTTCAAACGGTTGGTTCTCAAGTTAACTAGTGCTCTAGATGATTGAAGGTTATTAAGAGAGTGTTTTTGGGTGGTAAGCTGAGCCATAGCTCACTTCATATGCCTGCGTTTAAGCACAGGTCTCCAGAGGACGGTGTTCGTGGAAAACCCCCATTTAATGGCACGAGGAGCCGTTTCAACTCAAACACCTCACCGCGTGGAGCCTTTAGTAGCCTTTAGCGGGTCACTGAATTGCGATTAGCCCAGGGCTGCCTGGAAAAGCTGTTTCGCCGTGAGCCGGAGCCTCTGGGCAGAGCCTGGAGTATTTAAATCTGCTCTTAAAGGGGAAGTGAGTCATTTTTTCAGAGTTCAAATACTTTCTCCTGTCCCAGTTTATTCAGTGTTTCTGTGGATCTTACAAAGTCTTAATTCCAAAATTAAGGTCTTAGAATTGGAGCAGAAAGTCCTGCATTCAGTAAGTCATGGCATTAGTGTTGCATGCTATGCAAAAAATGTGAGGATTTTTGCCTTTGTGGCGGATTTCTGTCTTGTTTTCCAATGCAGATATGCTAAACACCATTAAATCAAGATGCATTTGCTTGAGATGCAAAATGAATCACCTACAACAGTACGTTTGTGCTCAAAACAAGAACGAATATGTCACTGGGGTATAAAAACTTGATTTTTCATATATATATATTTGACCTTTTTAATGATAAATTCACTTCATTATGATCAGTTTATCAGAAAACAAAAATTTTTAATTATATGTTACCTTTGCATCTATTTTAAGTTTTTTGGAAAATTTAAAGACAAAAATACTGAGGAAGAACAGCGGTTTTGTGCCAAAGCTACAGTAAAAGTTAAGCTTTTTTTGCTAAAATGAATTAAACATGAATGGAGATCTTTTGGAAGCTATATTTTTGAACTTTGAAGTGTGGCTTATTTACATTTAGAGAACATATTGACATATCATGTTCCCTGTAATTTATTGCTTATATGTTCTTTACGTAGTCCTGAAAACATACCTTCAAAACTTCGTGCAAAAATCCAAAATTTCAAAAATTCAAAAGTCAAGCACCTACGTGTCCAGTTTAGAATTCTTGTTCTTTTTCTAATTGTGATTTCAAATTTTTAAATTTTGCTATAACAGTTATTCAGTGCATGTCTCAATAGTGCGCTTGCAAGTTGACTACAGTCCTAGGACATTTTGTGGCATATATTGAATATAAAAGCACAGCTTTTGTCTTAAAGTGTGCATTAGGCTGAAGCCGTTTATACTGTAGGTTGACGTGTGAATAAGTGTAAACACTGGCTCTCTAGTTCGTCAAAAACACTGCTGTGTTTGCTTGAGCGGCCCAACACCTCATCTTCAGGCATGTCGGGTGCAGAAGCAACCCATTTTACTTCAGTAACGTGACGTATTTTGAAGTGTAGCAGGATATTTAATGAGAAATCATGTAGTGAAGGAATGGACCTTTTTCACTGACTGTGATGATGTGTTTCCACAGTTATTAACATTGTAAATCTAACAACTTTTTTTTTATACCTATAGCAGCTAATGAATCGGAAGTCTTGCACATTCAGAGAAAATGCGTACTTTGGGCTTACAGTTTTACATCTGCTTCTGGGAACCAAGGAAAAGTAAAAATGATCAATTTTATTGGTTGATGTTTTTTTTATTTACATGCAGTAAATGCAGTAACACTCTGGTGCTCCTTGCATGCTGGTCAAAAACGTTATTTTAGTTCAGTAATATTTTTATTTAATATTTTATGGTATAAATTATATTTCTGCAATAGTTGTAATCCATTTACCATTTTTTTACCAGCATATAGACCTGATCATTTAATTTCTAACTTAAACTGTCATGAATCCTGAATGCTTTGGAGTTTTGTCACTTCAGATTATTGCTGTAGAAGTGTAAGAAGTTTATGAAAAATGCACAAAAGTTCTATTTTTAAACTTTATATCAAATCTGTGTCTGTTGTTTTACTCTAAAGCTGCAAGAACATCAAAGCCATCAATTTGTGTCGCAAAAAATCAGATTAGGAGTCGTACCAAATGTTACCGCTAGATGAAATTCGTTTCGCATTCATTTCCAAAGTGGTCATTTTTAACCATGATGAGTTTTTTCAGGACCATTCAGCTTTTTGTAAAATAATGGCTATGATTTTTTAAATGCCAAAACCTTTACCAAGTTTCGTACCATTCCAATAAACCAAAACGTACAATTTCTTTGGTCAAAAATCACCAAAATGCATTAGGAAAGTAAGAAAAGGTCTAATTTGGATTCAAGCCGACTTAAAAGAGAATGCATTTGCCGCTTTCGTCACATCTTTGGTCTCCGGATGATTAAATGCAGGGTCCTCCCCTGCTGTCGTTCCTCCCCAGAAGTAGAAAAACAGTGGCGTTTTTAGTGGCCTGAGAATGTAAGATGTTTCTGTTTCTTTTGTGATGGAGGAGCGGATAATGTATTAGATTTCTAGAGGAGAAGAAAGGGTGTGCGAGGAGCTATTTGAGGGATGACGCAAATGGAGATCCATAGAGACCAGGAGTATGTTTCTGTGCCATGGGCTTTTTTTGTTTTTTAAGGGGGTCCTTTTCCCATGCAGCCCGCCGGAGATACGAGGTTAGTAGGTGGGACTTTTCTGTCGGCCAGGGTCGATGATAAACCTCTTAAAGCAACGAAAAAAAAAAAGCTCACTTAAAGCAGACGATGTGGCCTGAAGGTAATGGTTTCCTGTCTGAAGTGGACCGTGCGCCATCCCTCGCGGTTCTGCCCCGACCTGCAGTAGCCAGGCTGAGAGATTTTTAATCTACACCAGAGCACTCGACACGCTGAGGGTTGTTTTCCTTCCTGCAGGCCCGCGTCTACGCTTCTTCGCTCCCTCTCGCTCTAATTGGTCTCGTCTGCGCCGCTGCAGCAGACAGAGGGATCTTTGACGTCGACCGGGGGCCGGCGCGCTGTATTTTGCTTGTAAGAGGCCTCGCGTCCAGCCGGACCGTGCCAGGCCTGGAATGTGTAGCCTCAGCTGTCTTGCCGGGGCGGGCGGCTGCCAAAAACCTCATCCATTTTAAAAATGCTAGCAGTTTGACTCTTTCCAAACAAGCGAGGAAGAACTGCAGCGTTTCTCCCCGCTTCGATCCGAACCAGGTGCGCAGCTGGCGCAAACGGAGCGAGCGAGAGAAAAAAACCCAAATGACATTAACTGTTCTACATATGTCAATCCAAATGAGCTGCAGGCCGGACACGCCAGAAACCTCGAGCTGCTGTAAAAGTGTGTCATGAGAATACAAGCTGTTCAAAGGCTTCTGGAAATTTAGTGTTTTTGACAAAGTCGCTTATTACAGTACATGAGAGGCCAAAAAGTGAGGACGACGGTCTTTTCTGTGGCTGGGCGATGCACGCTGAATATTCACAAAATATTTCTAATGCTGTTGTGGGTGATTATAAAATCAAGCAACGTTGTCACGTGCAAACATGCAAAAATGGCATTACGGTTTGATTCATTTCTGCGAATCAGTTGAATCATACTTTGAATCAGACTGTTTCAGTGAATTGATTGAATCTGTTTGCATCATTCAGTTTTTTTATATATATATATATAAACGTTTTCATAAAACAAAAGAAGCTAATTATTATATGCATAATTTTTTTTTTAATTATTTAAATGCATAAATAAACATTTATTTTTTTAATGGTTATATTTAACTGCTCTCTCTTTTTTTAAACAAATTAATCATTAAGATTTTACGTCTATTTACGTATTGCAGTTATTTACAGTGTATTATTTTAATGAGTCATTTTAATTTATATGCATTTGTTATTTTTACCTACTGTTTTTTACTAATTAAACATTACTAGTCTAGTTTACTAATTAAATTTTTTACTAATTATACATTGTTGTTATTATTTACTATGTGTGGTTTTATTGATGCATATAAATTAAAATGATTAAATATTACATTCTGTTGTTTTTAACTATTTTTTTTTTACTAGTTAAACATTACTAGTCCAGTTTACTAATTATATATGGCTATTATTTACTGATGTGTAGACATTTAAATTATTACATTATTAAATGTTATTTTATTTTAAAGTTGTTGTTAACTACTCTTTTTACTAATTAAACATTACAAATCCAGTTTTTACATCTAATTATGTGTTGCTATTATTTTACTCATATACTTATAAATACTTACTTATAAAGTTTAATTATTTAATATTATTTTAATTTATAGTTAACTACTCTATTTTTTTTTACTAAGTAAATATTACTGATCCAGATTACTACTTAAAGACATCTAATTATGTATATTATTTACTGTTTATTATTTTAAATTAATTATTTTAAATGATTTTTAAATTATTTATAAAATTATTATTATATAAATTAAAACAATTAAGTATTATTATTTTATATTAAATGTTTTAAAATATTATTACATGTTTTATATAAATTAATTTTTTTTTTTTTTGTTTTGTTTTGTTTATTTTTTAGTTATTTATATCTACTTTTTTTTTTTTTAAAAACATTACTTATTCAGATTTAATTAAAGATTTGGGCACACTTTATTTTAAGGTTCAGATCTCGCTATTACGGCGTTTGCCTTAATAAATTCCTTATTTGTAATTAATAGGTTGTGAGGTAGTTGTTAAGTTCAGGTATTGGGTAGGTTTTGGATATGGTCATGCAGAATAGGTGCTTTATAAGTATTAATAAACAGCCAATATGTTAATAATAGGCATGCTAATAAATAACTAATTAATAGTGAGAATTGTTCCCTATGCTGAAGTGTTACCAAAGATCTATTTGACAACAGTTTTGACAACGGTTACATAAAATAAAGATTTTTACATCTGACAACAACAACAAAAAACATTTAAAAGAAAATGCATAAATATTTGGCAAATATAAATTGAGTCACCCAAAAAAGTTTTTTTTTTCTATGTCCCAGTCCTTGTGCGCACTCACTAGTGTTCTCAGTGGGTGTGTGTTTGTCACATGTATTTCAGCTGCTGAGAGGTGGCGTGTTATTTTAACCTGGGCTGGCCGGGCCCCAGCGCACCTCACTCCAGGAGCTCCCCCACTGCTGCCCAGATGAGCGGCCGGCCCCAGACAAGGCCTGTCTTGTTAACTCACTCAGTGGCGTGTTTTAGTTTCGAAAATATGGATGGCAGATGGTGTAGTGATGGGGGGAAGTTTCAGAGCTGAGCCAGTCGTCGACAAAAACGGCGTCTGTACATCTGTCTGTTTGTCAGACCGTCTCTCTCGCTCGTTCTCGCGCTACGGTTTACGTATTTGAGGGACGGTTTGCCTTTTCTAAGTATATTTGAATTAGTGGGAAGCAGAGTTGCTCTGGACAGTTTATAGAACGTTTGCTCAAAAATACACACAGGTTGACAAACAAAGTAGTGTTGAACAATATTGATAAAGCGAAATTTTCCCAAGACTTCTGGATTCATTGTAATTAGGGCTGTCAATTTAATTTAATTTAGTGCAATTAATTTAACAATTATTTTTATTGTTAAATATTTCGTTTATTTAAATATATATATATATATATATATATAATTTTTTTTTAATTAATTTATTTTTTTTACTTTAATTTTTAACTTTTTTAAAGTAGGAAGACTTTAAAGTAGGAAGAGTTTGATGAATGTTCAGCTTCTAAATAATTAGTAGCATCTGATAGCATGAATCAGAGGACAACAATCTTGTCCGTGTTTGTGAGTTTCTGGGAAAGCGTCATAAATCCGTGTGAATTTACCTCAGTAATAGTGACTAATAACTTTATCAGTAAGGGTGGGAATCACGATGCTTGAGTTCAGTGTTATCACAGCGAACTCTGCATTCGAACCCCCTACGTGTCCTGAGGGGACTCCTGACGCAAAAGCATTTTGTGAGGCTTTGATAACAGCCGGCGTTTCGTTTTACCACCGGCTTCTCAGAGGAAACAATGAAACGGCAGCTGGAAGATTTTAACTGCAGCCAAGAAACACACAAAGTTGCTTAGTTGACATGTTGCTGCAGCTCGCACCTTAGCTGCCAACACCGATCTTGATGGTTCTGTCTGCGTGTGTTTTGCCTATCAGATAATTGCTTGCGCAATTGTGTGACCGTTACAGCTGGAAGTGTTTTTCGGACGCTCGTTAGCCGGGTTAAGCGTGTAACTCGCTTAACAATGTGAAGCCGTGCAGTCACAGGTCCACCGTCAGAGCTTGCGTGAGAAATCGCCTCCTGGTTTGCGTCAGGAGTTTGACAGGTACCGTGAGAACCGCTGCTGATCTTTGCCCACCGCTGCTAAATCCGACTGTGATCACAGTGAAAACACAAAAAGTGCAAAGATCTGGTGCAATAGGGGAAGGAAGTCAGCATAAAATGAAACTTTTTTTTTTTCTAAGTGCATGTAATGGATCTGATTATAAACATCAATGTTTTGACATATCAAAAATGTCTTCTCTAATTATCTACTCCACTTAAGCCACGCCCTTCTGCTGTTAAGTGCCACACCCACACCTCAGCATCCAATAAACACCCGCTACATAGAACCAAGTCCACCCTTCCATTTTTTCTCGATAATCTGTTACCCTCCAATCACAATATGGAAGAAAAGATCTGTCGCTAGTTACGTTTCATTGCACCATTAAAAGTTACTAAGATACAGGCTAATCCTAAAGTAAATGAAGTAGCTTTTAAACCCCGCTCCTTCACTTTTCACATCTGAACATCCAGTCAAACACAACTACATCGAAAAGTTTCAGTGTACATTTTTTCTGATCATTCGTAATTAATGGCATGCTGTAGCATTTAAACCCCGCCCCTCCAATCAACAACTGCTTAGAAGTCCCTACATCTTTTTTTCTAATAATTACACGTGATATACATCATAATTTGGAAGAAAAGATCTGTCGCTACTTTAGCACCATTGCGACATTTAAACCCCACCCCTCCACTAATGAGTGCCACACCCACATCTCAACATCCAGTCAACCGTTGCATAGAACCAAGTCTCTACATTTTTTTCTAACAATTACATGAAGATGTACATCACAATACGGAAGAAAAGATTCCAAATCTGCATTACTTTAGCTTTATTGCAACATTAAAACTTTCTAAGCTACAAGCTAATCTCAAAGTAAAGTACAGACAGCACTGTAACATGCAGTAGCATTTAAACCCCACCCCTCCACTCATGAGTGCCACGCCCACATCGAAAAATCCCAATCAAAAACAGCTACAAAGAAGCAAGTCCTTACATTTTTTTTTCTTATATTTACCTGATGTACATCACAATATGGAACAAAAGATCTGTCGCTACTTTAGCACCATTGCGACGTTAAAACGTACTAAGCTATAAGCTACTCCTAAAGTAAACTACAGCACTCTAGCATTAAGTAGCTTTTAAAACCCCACCCCTCCACTTTTGAGTGCCACGCCCACATCTCAACATCCAATCAACAACCACTACGTAGAACCAAGTCCCACCCTAAATTTTTTTTCAATAAACCATTATCTATAGCATGCAGCAGTATTTAAACCCCGCCCATTCACTGTTGACTGCCACACCCACATCTCAACATCCAATCAACAAACACCACACAGAACCAAGTTCTGCACTAAGTTTTCATATCACAATACAGAAGAAAAGATCTGTTGCTACTTCCGTTTCATTGCAACATAACAACTTCATAAGCTACAAGCTAGTCCTACAGTAAGGTACAGATAATTGTTGAAATTGTTACTAGAAAAGCTCACTGTTTTGTAAAATGCTAAGCTACAGCTATGCTACTGAGTAACAGTATAACAAAATGTTCACATAACTGAAGGTGTAGCTTCTGTAGCCGTACTGGCATTGAAATCGGGCTGTTTAAACTTTAAATCACTCTTTTCTCATAATGCTAATGTATTTTCTGGGACAGATTTCGTGTTAGCTTTTTGTGGCTTCTCTAACCTAATTTTACATAAACTAAGTGATGTTTTGATATGTATTGGAAGACGGTTGTACAAATCGTTCTGTTTGTTTAACGTTTCTCTCAAGGCTTGTTTCTGCTTGACATTTAACAGATAGTAAAGATACATCTACTAAACACTGAAGACATTATAGCAGAAACAAAGACAACACTGTTTTTATTCTCAATGAGTGCCATGCTTTAAAACGTTAAGCACACTTAGCGGTTGTTTATGTGTGAGCGTGTGCACATGCGCGCCGCTGTAATGTGCGGAATTGTTTCGCGGACCCACATGGATAAAGCCATTTATGTGTTTGCTTAGTTCGCCGTCATGCTGCTTTAACAATTTCATTGGAGGCGATTAAAAAAATTATAGGGATTTTTATGCCACATCTCTTCCTGTTCTTCTCACTGGGAGGGAGTAAAGGAAAAAAGCAAGAGGAGAAAGTGAAGATAGAGAGAAAGAGGGCATGCAGGGGTTCTGTGCTTCCTTCACAGATGTGATCCATCTGTACAGGACCTGAAAGAAACACTCCTACGTCTTCCTAAGCATTGAGAGTTGGACGTTTCCAGCCAAATTTTGTCCAAAAACATCAGTTCCTTAGGAAGAGGACAGTAAAACCAGTGAGAATATTTATTTATTGGAAATGTAGACATTTTACAATCGCTGATTGTCAGAACTGGTGTGTTTTCATGGTACTCCAGGGTAGATCAAACTACCATGGTACCAAAATGTGGTAATACCATAGTACTTTTAAGTGTGTGTACAGTTCAGCATGTGAATTGGTCAACATTGGCTCATTGGAAATGTGCATTTATCTACATTTTTGCTAAAAAACCTAAAATACATTTATTTATTTTCACAAAGTTCCATGCACAGTACTATGTTATGACTTCAGAACAGTTTTGTTATAGTGTAAACTATTGCATTTTGATGTTTGCATAACATAATTAGCTCTGTATGAATGGCTTTTCTGACGTAAACTTACTAGGTAGCGCACAGGAATGTCCTCTTTAGTCATTCATATCATATCTGGAGGGGTTATCCTGATCCTTAAAGAGAGAGGTGTGTACTAAGTCTTTTGTTTTCAGGTACTTTGACAAACGTGGGTCCAGATGTTTGATCTTAGTTTGGTAAATTGATGTGTTTAGCACTTAACTATTTGAAAACTCGTCAACTAACTACAAAATTTGCAGTTGTGAAGATGCAGCTATATAAATGTACACCTGAAGGGAACTGACCGTCTTCAGAAAAGTTTCAATAGCATTTACTTTTCAGCTTACCTCTATATGAAGCCTAATAATGTATGTAACTGCTGTATTTATGCTTTTCAATAAGCGCCACCCATACTGGCAGAAAGTGACATGTCCCATTCAGTAATAATAATATTTGACATACTTTTCTTTATTATATACTTTTATATATTTACTACTATATAAAATGCATTAAATAGATCAAAAGTGCCAATAAAAACATTTTAACTTTCTATTCAGCAAAGAATCCTAAAAGAAAGGAGTAATGGCTGCTGAAAATTTTGTGTTGCATCACAGGAATAAATTACATTTTAAAATATATTCACATAGTAAACAGGTATTTTAAATAGTAATAATATTTCACAATATTAACTTTTTTTTTCTATATTTTTTTTATTAAAAAAATGCAGCCTACACTACTAAGTTTTTGAACAGTAAGATTTGTAATTTTTTTTTTTTTAAAGAAGTCTCTTCTGCTCGTCAAGCCTACATTTATTTGATCCAAAGTACAGCAAAAAAAGTAAATTTTTTAAATATTTTTACTATTTAAAATAACTCTTTTCTATATGAATACATTTTGAAATGTCAAAGCTGAATTTTTAGCATCATTACTCCAGTCATATGATCCTTCAAAAAACATTCTAATATTCTGATTTGCTGCTCAAAAACATTTATTATTATGTTGAAAATGTTTTATATATATAGATATAGATATAGAGATAGATATAGATAGATATAGATTATTTCACAATATTACTGCTAAACTAAATGAATGGGTGAGCAGAAGAGACTTCTTTTAAAAAAAAAAACATTAAAAATCTTTAGGTGCGCAGAAGAGTCTATTTTTTAAAAAATGTTAAAACTTTACAGGTCACTAATTAGTAATTAACCCTTTAATCATTTAGTTCAATTTGATTACTAGTCACCCTCGTTCTCCCGTACATAACACCCTCAGTTCACCATTATGTAACAGTAAAGATAGACTAGATGAGAAGAGCGAGCGAGTAAATGGCGTTCCGTTCCCGATGCCTGCCTGGCACTCATGTGACAGCTGGCACTTCAACTGTGGCAGCAGTGGAAAGGACCTTAGCTGCCATCCTGCTCTTATGTCTCGCCGTTGCATAACGGGACGCTTCGGCAGGGAGGGAGGTCGACCTATCGGATGAGGGTCAGTTCTGTGAGACTGATTGACTAAATGCTAAAGTCATTCGTACAAATAGAGACATTGTCCTCATCTGTCCTGCACCAAACCACCCAAAACCCATCCTGACCCAAGCCCGTTTTAATCACTTGCTTTTATGTAACGCTGGCAATTGCATTGCTTTTCATCTTTAATGACATCTTCAGAGTTTGATGTGATCAGTTCACTGTACCATTGAATATATGATCTATTTGTATCCATTTATAATGTTACAAAAGATTTTTATTTCAAACAAAACTCTTTCTATTCATCTAAGTTTCTTGAAAAGTCAAATGTATTACAGTTTCCACAAAAATATGAAGCAGCACAACTGTTTTCAACACTGATCAGAATCAGAAATGTTTCTTCAGCAGCAAATCAGCACATTGGAATGATTTCTGAATGATCATGTGATACTGAAGACTAGAGTATTGATGCTGAAAATTCAGCTTTGATCACAGAAATAAATTCAATATTAAAATATTTTCAGATGGAAAATGGTTATTTTAAATTGTAATAATATTTCACAATTTTTACTGTTTTTTTGATCAAATAAATGCAGCCTTGCTGAGCGTAAGAGACTTCTGTCAAAAACTCTGGACTTTTGAACGGTATACCACCTACAATGTGATTTTAGTCTGTAATAACGTTAGTTTCTGCACAAATACTATAGTTAATCGTAGGGTTTGACTGATTATCGTCATGGCCGATTATTGGAGCCGATATTAAGCATTTTTAAAACTGATTTGCCCATAAAATAATTTAAAAGCATTTAAAGAAAGTTTTGTTGGAGCCCTTGTTATTCTTAATTTTTACATAAATTTTCATTTTTGCACCAGACATGTATATATCGGTTCAAAATATCGGTTATCGGTCTATTTGATCCATAATAATCGGTATCAGCATTGGCCCTGAAAAACACATGGGAGCTATTTTTGTCACCACGGCAAGAGGAATTAAACAAAACGACTTTAAGTTTATCAAAGCTTCTTGTCAATTATTACTATTAATAATGCTTATACTTTTGGTTGATATTAAACTTTGTCATGTAACTCGTCCTGCACCATTTCTGTGAATGATTCCTCAAATCACTTCCATTCGTTCCTCCCTCAGTCGCTCTCCATCTATTCCTTCATGCGTCTTGTGTCATCCTCGGAGTGCTGAACCAGGCCGTCTCTCGACCCCAACCTGCAAAGCAGCACGTCTGACATTTCAAACAAACCAGGCAGGCCGTACGGCAGACGGCTTTGTCAAATAAACAGAGCAGATCCTGCTCGCGCTGGTTTGTGGGGTGAACTGGAAAGCTTCTCTCAGGGTTTGTGCTGTTGATGAACAGATGTGTCCAGGTGTTCTTGCTCTCCGGTCGGCGCTAATGACTGTCACGAGACTTTGTGCAACCGTTGTCCCTGATCACAAGGGCTAATGGACTCGTCTCTGCTGTGTGTGCCTGTAAACAGTGCGTGTGAAGAGGATAGTGCAGAATCGCATGCTATTCCTTCGCTTGCTGCACTATAAAGTGTGCATACTAATTGTCTGTATGCATAGCAGTTTATGACCTAATATATTTACTTAAATCTCACAATGCAATGTGCTCAGCTTGACATTTTGTTTCCATCTGATAATATCAACCACAATTTTTAACATTTAATTCATTTATTTTATTATTTTATATCTATTTGCTGGTTAATTTGCTGATTTTATGCATGCACAGACTTCAATAAAGTGAAAATCTCCGTAGTGAATACTGTTCTTTGCAGCATTTTATTGCCCTTTCTTGTGTATGTGTTTATGCAGAAAAAATGTATAAATGCGTAATATAAATATGTAAAGCTTCATCTCAAGCTATACAGCTGAAATGCATGGCTTATTCCAAGTAGTTAGTAAATGAGTCTGAATCAAAATGATCTGTTGAAAATCCTTATCCAGTAACCACAAACATCTGGAAAGGTCGTGGAAATGAATTGTTTGAATGTGGGAACATTGCATATGGCATGGTGTTTCACATACCCAAGTAGTAAACAGAATAGATAAAAACCCTAAATATTACTTTTTAAAAAATTACAGTTTTCAGTTTTCATCTTTATATATATTTGTGTATATTTTCTTCATATATAATTATCCTAATTTTATTCAGCATTTTTTTCCTAAAAACATAAAGAACTTTTTTTTTTTTTTCTCTAACTGTTGACATTGATTAATGGAGTGATAAAATGGATTTAAAAATCTCATAAACTCTAATATGTCAACATATTAAAAATATATATATATCTTAACCTGATTTTATCCAGCATTCAGATTTCTCTTCTGGAAATGTATGCAAATTCATGCATATTTAATGAAAAAATGTTTGCAATTCGTAATGTAATCAATTTTGCAAGTATGGGGAAATCTAGTAGTTGCTGTAACTTTAAAACAATCTGTATTGTATAAAGCACTATATAAATAAATGTGGCTTCATTTATTGCATTTAGTAAGAATAATAAATGGTAGGGATGCACCAAAATGTTGTGATGCTATGCTCCGCTCACATGCATAAAAATAATATATTGATATTTAATATAAATATAATATAATTTCAATTCAGTAGTATCATTAAAATTATTGAGTTACAAAATTATTTAATATTATTTAATAAAATAAAAAATGTAAAAGCATTTTCAGTTTCAGTTTTCAGAATTTTTGGTTTCGGCTCAGAATTTTAATTTTGGTGCATCCCTAATAAATAGTAAACAGAAAAACACGGAATCCAGCATTTGGTACTGTATGTTATACAGTATTGCATTCTGAACATAGTTACATAGTGGAGTAAAAGTAGCTTTCTTGCTTTCGTCGTGCTTTATTGTGATGTTTATTTTACCCCTTTCTCTCTAATAGAGTAACTGTGTATAAACACATACATTGGAAAATGGATTTCTCTGAAAGTGCTCATCTGTGTCACAGATGAGAGGGTGCAGTGAGTGTATGACGCTGGTTGGAGCCATTAAAGCGATGTAAACACACACACACACACCTCTGAGAGCCCCAGTGGTTCTGTTTGGCAGCGCTGGGATCGTATCATTAGCCGGGCTCTCAGGGTACATAAGGGCCTGTGTTAATGTCAGAATGGGCCGCTGGGCATGATATCCCCATTCACTCTCAGGACTGTCCATTCAGCACTAAGCACTCTCTCGCTGTCTTTCTCTCTCTCTCGCTCTCGTCCACCACAAAGTCTCTTATTGGATTAGGTTGTTGTGGTAAGGAAGGCACCGGGCGCATATTTTACTTAGAAACGATTCCCCTTCGTTCTAGGAAATTAACTTTTTTGTGGCTTGTTTGTTGTTCTTGCTGACACTGATTTTTCCTGCATCTTTTTGACATAAATCTTCATTTGCATCCCATTTTGTGACGCATTTCAGTATGAAAAAAGACTATGAATGAGAGTTACAACTTGCAGTAGCAATAAATTGCAACTTATGTACTACAATTTTTTTTTTTTTGTTATCATTATACTTAGTTAAAACATAAATCTACATATAAACTAAATATTTATGAAAGCCTCCGACGGATTTGGAGAAATGCAGCATTATATCACTTGCTCACCAATGGATCCTCTGCAGTGAATGGGTGCCGTCAGAATGAGAGTCCAAACAGCTGATAAAAACATCACAATAAACCATAAATTAATGTGAAGCCAAAAGTTGTGTGCTTGTAAGAAACAAATCCGATTTTAACTCCAAACTGTCGTTTCCAGCTAAGAGTCCATAATCTATAATATTGTTTTTTTTTTTTTTTGCAGTGGAAAAAGTCATCTGGTCTGAATCAGAAGAGAAATCTGCACAAATCAAACATTGTTTACAACCCAAAACATTTCTAAACAAATATGTCAGTGGATTTTGATGTGAGTTGACAACATGACATGGACTTTATCACTGGAGGAAGTTGTATTATGGATTAGGAATTTATATTTTGGCCAGAAGTCACTGTGTAAATATATTTTAATGTTGAATCTTTTTTTATACAAACATGCAGCTTTTCACTCCAGAAGATGTTAACTGATGGACTGGAGTGGTGTGGATTACTTGTGGATTATTATGATGTTTTTATCAGCTGTTTGGACTCTCATTCTGACGGCACCCATTTACTGCATTGTTGAGCAAGTGATGAAATGCTACATTTCTCCAAATCTGTTCTGATGAAGAAACAATCACTCTTTATCTCACGTTTGGTGATTTTGCTTCTTTTCCTCTTATAGTGTGCAGGCCTTTTTGCATTGTTAACCTGTACTGAACACAAAACATGCTTTTTAGAAGTAAATAGGCCGAATTCTGATTTCATTTTGACTTTAAAAGCAGCTTGCACCATTCACAGATTCACAGCTGCACTTATGGCATATTTTCTATTTGTATTCCCTCATTCTGTTGTTGAAACGTGATTTGTGGGAAGTAGGTTAAAATAGGATTTCGTCTTTCAAATCCCCTCGTCTCAGCGTGTGTGAACGATAAGCCCTGACTCATGGCATTCGCATGGAAATGTTTTGTTGTGAATGAATTACGAGAGCTCTCGGCTTTCGTTTGTTTTTTTCACCTGTGCACAAACATCCTCCTTTTGTTTGAAGTAAGTATCGGTACATGATATTCTCCGATTGGTATGGATTTATACGACTGTCTTAAGCTGGGAACTCATGTTTAAAGCGTGGCCAAAAATGTGACCCCTCGTGAACATAATTCACCCGTTTTTTCCTCTCCTGGAAGCACATGCGGAGTACAGATGTGTGTACATTGTCAGAGTGATGGCTACAAGAGCGCCAGTCGCTCAGAACAAGCCTCACGTGGATCACGCTGCTGTTACGTGGGTTTGTTTTTCCCCATGAGATCCGCACAGAAGCTGCAATCAGGGCTGTGTACTGTAACGGACAGGGAAACACGCTGCTCGTAGCGGCTCCGGCCCAAAACAGCACACAACCTCCATTAACCTCCGTCGGGTCCGTCCCACCCGCGGTCTGCGGTTCTGCCCGCCTCGAGTCCTGGAAAGCCGCCTGCTTTCTAGCATCTAGCATCGATACGGACGGGCCAAACTGTTCTGCTCCGTCAGACTCTAAATACACGCTAAAACGTACCGTAATGTAAGTGTAACTCGGTCATGGCGATTCTTGGGGCAACCCGACGCTGTGGTCGGGAACTGGCTGCCCTGACCAAAAGAAAACATTGGCGTTAACCTTACAGTCAAAGCGAGATCCGATCGTACAGAGCACAACATGAACGCCAACGTATCTAGTCGCTGTATGCTGGGGAAACTGTAGGAGCCACAGCTGGCTTTCATCATAACCGCATCTCTGCGTTTGCGTCATGAGTCGATGAGATACTCCCTGCAAAGTCATCTGGGGCTCAACTTAAAGGGCACCTATTGTGCCTTTCCTTTAGTGTGTTTGTGCATGTAAAACATCTGCAA
Organism: Labeo rohita; assembly: GCF_022985175.1. Taxonomy (NCBI): domain Eukaryota; kingdom Metazoa; phylum Chordata; class Actinopteri; order Cypriniformes; family Cyprinidae; genus Labeo; species Labeo rohita. The sequence goes on from NC_066872.1 coordinate 44,243,419, forward strand.
AGTTGCAATCCACGTCAAAGGGAGTTCATCTCTCCAGCAGAAAACACTCTTTGTTTGTAGTCCTGCCTTTAAGCTGTTTTTGCGTCTTTCTTTTGTTTTTACGAGTAATTTGATTTTTTGGTTTGCGTCCGTCAAGAACGTAATAATAAAAAAAATTGTCATTTGTGAAATAATATTCAGTTTACTGGAATATCCAGGGAACGTGCTGTTCTGCTCACCAGAAACTGTAGTGAAATTATGAAATATTTTTGCAATTTACTATAACTATTTTCTGTTTGAATATGTTAGAAAATATAATTTATTCCTATGATACAAAGCTGAATTTTCAGCATCATCACTCTAGTGCTACATGATCCTTCAGAAATCATTCTGATATTTTTGTGCGATACATCTGTGATACATTTTAGTTTCAGGATTCTTTGATGAATAGAATGTTCAAAAGAACAGCATTTATTTGAAATAGAAATCGTGTGGATTATAGATGATGAAAACTGGAGTTTTTTTCTTTTTCATCTTTTTCCATGAAGAATTATAAATCATTCATATCTCTCAGCAAGGCTGCAGTTTACATCACTTAGACACGTCACGCGCTTCTTAAATAATCAATATCGTTCCGTGAAATTCAGCATCTGTGTCTGGTTCTTCTCGCAGTGATCCGTAGCTTTGGGTGGCGTCAATCACGGAGCACAGCGCGTCTGCTAATACATGCCGCGTACACGAGCTCTGACGCTCACGACGTGATTCAGTCTGACGTTAATGGAAGCGAGAGCCGTGTGTGTAAGTTAACAGCAGCGTGCCGTTAGTGCGGGGAGAAACGCTCCACTTAGCAAATTGGCTAAGGAGAGAGAGCGGGAATACAGGAGGCCTCAGGAATGGCCGTCCGGCACAGCCTGCGCAACTATACCACGCTGTTTTGGCTTCGACTCATCATGCTGATCAGATGCCAGCTAACAACAATATGATTTAAGAATGTTTTGCTAACATTCCCATTAAGTTATGAAAACACTATTTCGGAATGTTCTCTTAACATTCAGATTTTTTTCTTGCTTATGCAAGCAGAGACGATATATTAAGGGAACATTGCATTTATCATTTTGTAAACATTATTGGAACGTTACTTTTGGATGTTCTCTGAACGCTCTGAAACTAGACAGTAGTAGACAGTAGGAGTTAGACGAACATTTAATTAAAACATTGTATTAAAATTTTGAGAGCATTATTAAATACCAGATCTGTTATATTTTCTATATACCACAAAAAACATTATTTATACATCATTCATGGATGTTTTTTTTTTATTTAGTTGGATGTTGAAGGTTTTTTTTTTTAAAACATACTACTTGCTACTTGTTTTAGAATCTTCAGAAATTGAAAAGTAATGTTCTAATGTTCGCAAAATTCTAAAATAGAATGTTCCCTTAAAAAAAAAACATAAAAAAAAAACTGGATGTATTGAACATTAAGAGATCATTTGGAAATAAATTGGGAACGTAAGCTAATCATTCTTAAAACATATTTTTGTTCGTACCGATCAGGTTTTTTTATAACGTTCCCAAAATGTTAGCTCAAAAACATTGATGCATCATTCATGGAAGTTTTATTTATCTGTATTGTTTTACTTAGATGTTCATCAAACATTTTTCAAACATTACTACCGTCTTTCAGGACATTTAGGGAACATTCAAAAGTAACACTGCAGCAATGTTTGCAGAATTATAAAATGTAACATTCCAACATTCCATTTGGATAACAAAGAACATAAAAAAAAAACCTTACATAAAAAAAAACTTAAAATTTAAAAAACTGGACATTTTGAACATTGAGAACCTTCAGAAATAATGTTTTTGTAACTTAATAGGAATTTAGCAAAACGTTCTTAGAACATATTTTTGTTAACATTCATCGAACGTTACATACAGCAGGACTTAATGTTCTTAAAATGTTAGAGCAAAAACATTATTGATACGTCATTCATGGAAGTTTTATTTATCTGTGTTGTTTTACTTCGATGTTCATCAAACGTTTATTAAACATTACTACTGTCTTTCAGAACATTTAGGAAACATTCAAAAGTAACGCTGCAGTAATGTTTGCAAAATTATAAAATGTAACATTCCAACATTCCATTTGGATAACCAAGAACACAAAAAAACAATTACTAACAGGAATTTAGTGAAACATTCTTAAAACATGTTTTTGTTAATAGAACATTCGTCGAATATAGTAGGTTGGAACGTACAGTAGGATTTAATAACATTCTGAAAATGTTCACACAAAAACATTTTTGATGCATTGTTCATGGAAGGTTTTTTTTCAGAAACATTTTAGTTAGATGTTTGTCCAACATATTTTGATTTATTTATTTTTTTATGTTTAAAAAGCATTAGATGAACATCCAACTAAAACATTACACATAAAATACTTCCATGAACAAAGCATCAACAATGTTTTTTGTGCTAACATTTTGAGAACGTTGTTTACAAGTGAACATTCTGAATGTTCATTTAACTTTCAAACGCCCAGTTTTTGAAATGTATTAAAGACATTCTTGGTTATGCGAACGTTTGAGAAAACATTAAGGGAGCATTTCAATGTATAATTTAGCAAATTACTAGAACATTACGTTTGGATGTTTAAAAAAACATTAGATGAACATTTTAAAAACATTATTAAACACAAGTTCACTTTCAATGAGTGTTCTATTAACAAAAATATGTCTAAAGAACGTTTTGCTAACCTTGCCATTAAGTAAAAAAAAAAGTTATTTCTGAATGTTAACTTAACATCAAATGCGTTAAAAACATTTTTTGTTGGTTATGCAAACATTAGGGAAATGTCAAGAGAACGTTCCGTTTTATCATTTTGCAAACATTATTGAAATGTTACTTTTGGATTTCTTGTTGTTTCTTGTCTTGAACGTTACTTTGAATGTTCTGAAACTAGAAAAGAGTAAGTTTTTAATAAACAAACATCCAACTAAAACACCTTCCATAAATGATGTATCAATAATAATGTATTAATAACATTTTAAGGATGTTATGAAAGACCAGATAACTTTGAACAAATGTTCTATTAACATTATTGATAATATCCAAATTATAAAAGTAGTGTACACTATATTCAAAGTCTTGAAGTTATACCGATACCCTGTTTTGTTTTGTTTGTTTGTTTTGTAGAGAAAACAAAGGTTATTATTAGGAGCATGTGCTACTTAAAAATTCAAGTTTAATTGTAATTGTGAAATTAAATGCTTTCTTAGTGAAAATTGTTTTCCAGTGATGAACAGACTGAAATGTAATTTATTGACTAATAATCTTCACCTTGCACTGTAACATATTTCGATTTGCTGCATTGCAGTTGGTCACATGACATGCAGTACTCAACTATGATTGGTCACGCTGCATGTCAGTGACATGTTGCATCTAACGGCACCATTTTTGAATGGACGCTGGTGGATATAAAGTTCAGCGAATAATAGCTTGTGTTTCCATCAAGTTTTGCACTGCAATATAGCCACACAAGTTTAATGATGGTCATTTGTGGTCAACAGCCTGCATTGCCATTTTTTCGCTATCATATGGAAAAGAGCTGCTTCTTTTCTGTTCCAAACAAAAGAGTCTTCAGCTGCCGAACAGCATGAGGGTTGACAGTTTTTGAAGAATGACATTTTTTATTTTTGGCTGAGATTTAAAACTAAATTACTGAGTGGCACCGCGCCGATAACTCAGGAACAGTCTGCTTCTAATCTCGTTCAAAAGTTCTGGAGATCTGAAAGCATGAGAAAGTGATTGAAAGATCCACCCTGTCCCAGTTTCCCCAATTATCTCTTGTCTCATGGCAGATATGAGCCAGAAAAGTGGCGCATCTTCGTTAGAGACTTAACGCTTCCGTTTGTTTGAGGTCTTTGGTGCGAGAAGGAAAAGCGAGCACTGGCACGCTCGTATGTTTGGTATCAGGACAGAGAACGGACTCTCGAAAGAGAGGGATTCCTGCTTGCATGGAATTGTGCTCCGAGAAAAGGACAATTATGAGGGGAAAAAATGAACAGAATTTAGACTGAGGTTTAGGAAGAAATAACAAAGGCGTTAAGTCTGAGGATGGAGGGTAGTAGCGTTTGTTTTTTTTAACCTTATTACAAAGCCTTTTTATTATAGTTTATGGTGTTCTGTTTAGCTTTACCATGTTTACATGATGCGTGTATAATCATAATGTAGCTAAATTTGTTTTATTATTAGTAGTAGTATTATTGAGGTGAAAATCTGCTTAATATTTTTATTTCTTATACTACTATTACTACTACTTACAATAATAACGTTTAATAAATGGTTTAGTATTTAATGTATATTTTTACCAAATGTTTTTATAACGGTTTATGGTGTTTTTTGTGTTTATGTGATGCATATATAATCATAATATGACTAAATTCATCATTATTTTTATTATTATTTAATATAGAAATAATATTTTATATACATCATTATTATTGAGGTAAAATATAATATTAATATGAAAAACATTTTTTATTTTACTTATTTTTATTATTTATATTATTTTATTATTATATATTATTTAAATGGTTTAGTATGTAATGCATATTTATTATTAATTATATTATTTATTATTATTATTATTATTAATTATATTATTTATAATATAATAATAATAATATTATTATTATTATTATTATTATTATTATTGAGGTGAAAAGCTACTTAATATTTTTGTTTCTTACTACTACTACTACTACTAATAATGTTTCATAAATGGTTTAGTATGTAATGTATATTTTTACAAAATGTTTTATTACAATTTCTGGTGTTTTGTTCAGCTATATTGTGTTTATGCGATGCGTATATGATCAGAATGTGACTAATTTGGTATTATTATTATTGTTATTATTATTTATTATAAATTAATTAATATTTAATATACATTATTATTATTAATATTAAGGTAATAATATAATAATGTAATATTTTACTTATTTACTTTTACTTATTATTTTAATTATTATTACTAATATTATTTAATAATTTTTACAGCATGTTTCATTACAGTTTATGGTGTTTTGTTTAGCTTTATTGTGTTTGTATGATGCATATGTAATCAGAACGTGACTGAATTGGTTTTATTGTTATTGTTGTTAGTATTATTATTTTTATTATTTAATATAAAAAAGATTTGATTTATTATTATTATAGAGGCAATGATATAATAAAACATATTTATTTTTTACTTATTATTTTATCATTAATATTATTTAATAATTGGTTTAGTATGTAAATGTGTATTTTATTATTATTATTATTATTATTCTGCTGTGGATCCAATCCAACCAGTTTTAATGTGTCTATTATTTATTAACTTTTTTATTTTATTTTATTTTATATTATTTATTTTATTGCCACACAAGTCAAACATCTACTACTAAAAATCTTTTAGTAATTAGGGTAAATATCCATTTGTGTTTAACGATCGTCTCCTGCTGAACAATAATTATGAACTTAATTCTTCTTATATGAACTCTAGTCTAACTCTTCCCTGATGAATTTAGCAGTAAACTACTGGACATCAGCTGTTTTGTAATCATATGGGTGCAAGTGTTCCCACTGTACGTGCAATATTAAAAACTTTTAATATAAAAAGTTAGCATTAACCAGATAAAGTGATGCTTACCACTGCAAAACTCACTGCTAGAGTGTTTTGGCTGGTTGCTAGGCTGATAATAAAGAGTTGCTAGGTTGATTCTTACCAGCGTGTGGATTGTGCTTGTAGTTTTGATTTGTTTCTGAAGTTGTTTCCCCAGTCCTCCCATCTCAGTCAGTCCTCCCATCTCAGTGCTGAGTCAGACGCGTGAGTGGATGTTGATTATGTTGCTCTTGCTGTTTGTAGACGAGTCTCTCCCTCACACACGTCACCTGCCGCTCTCGTCGCCATGGTTATGGCAGACTGGCAAAAGTGTCTCCGCACACAAAGATGCGCTCCTGTACTCTCAAGGTCTCCGTACGCTCTGAGCCGTGCTGACTCAAGCACTATTCCTTCATTTCATTCCCCCCATTAGCTGCTTCTCTGGGGTTAGGATCTGGATGTGCTCTAAGGATGCAGTATAAGGTTATGGCGTACTGCATATGTACTGTACATTCACGCTGGCATACTACATATGTTTGAAAATAGTATGTATATAGTATAGTAGTCTTGGTTTGGAGTCATCTTTTTGCCTTTTAAACGGTCCTGTCGTTTTAAAAGTACAAATAATTGCATGCAGTGTCTTAATTAGTCATAAAAATAATAATAGTAAGAACCATAATAATAATTAGTAGTACATATATTAAAAAGTTTAGCATATGGATAGTATTTTTCATAGTATTTATCATACCGTTATTTAATTATTATTTAATATAAATTGTTTCATATTTAATGTATGTATGTATGTATGTATGTATTATTATTATTATTATTAGATTATTATTATTATTAAAATATGCATTACATTAAATACAGTATTGTTATAATAATTCTAATATTATTATTTGTATTATTTTTATGAAATTGTATAATATGTATTTTTTATTAAATATAAATGGTTTAATATATTTATTATTATTAGTAGTAGTAGTAGTATATTAGTATTATATTATATAAAAAAATATGTATTAGATAAAATACAGTATTATGTAATAATTATAATATATTGTATAATTATTATTATTATTATATTATAATATGTATGTTTTAATAAATATAAATGTTTTAATAATAATAAAAATATTATTATTATTAATATCCAAATTGCTGTGCATACCTTAAAATATGTATTACTTCGAATACATTATTGTTATTATTATTAAATATTTATAATATAATAATATTTATTATTTTATAATTATTAAATAGATATAAATATTTATTATTATTATTATTAGCCAAATTGATGTGCATATTTAAAAATGTGTTACTTCAAATACATTATTATAATAATTATTATTAGTAAATATTTAATTTTTATTGTTGTAATTATTATTATTAAATATAAATATTTATTATTGTTATTATTATTACTCAAACTGCTGTTTAGTATAGGATGTCTGCAAAGCACACTTTATTGCATACTGTATCCCACAATGCAGCGCTGTTGTCTTTACGTTTCTATATGCCCAAAAGCATGGTAGTTTTAATATCGCTTTCATTCATTCTCAACTCCCTGTGACAACATGCAAATATTAGGATGCCAAACAGCGTACTTCTCTTATATATGCAGCGTAAGGCCTACCTGTTGGTTTTATATACTGTGTGGTTAGCCGTATTCAAGTGTTGCTCCATAAGCAGCAGCAGTTGTATAAACATCACTGACGTATATGAGGACATTTCCCGTATTCAGCATCACAGACTCCTGCAGATGGACGTTGGCCTGTGGATGATGGTGTCTGTTCAATCATGCATGTTCCCGTTGAGCTCCAAGCTTTCTCTGACTCATTAAACACCAGCTTCAGTAAGATGCTCCTGGAAAACTCTTATCCAGACTTCAGAGAAAACCAGCGACTGTAAACGCAACGACAGCTCTCAACCTTCGGACAATGAAGCTCGTGTCCCGAACGCTCCAGGATTCTCCGAAAACGGAGTTTGTTGTGTCATGTAGGCCTTTTAAAAGTCATGGGTTGTTCTTGCTGTCTTTGAAAGTGAATTATTGATTTTCTGAGAAGAATTCAACCCGGTATCTTTACGATTTATTACTATTTAACTTTCTGAAATACTAAATCTTTTAAAATGCCTAAGCTGGGAGGTTTTTAATGCTAAACTAAAACAACTCAAATATAAACTCAATATAAAACATACCCGGAAAGTCAACAAACCAAGTGCGGCATGTACAGTGCACTTCAGAAAATGACTTTCTTAGTATTTGCAGCAAAAAAATCATTCTTTAATCAAGATACATTTATTTGATAAGCAAAATTACAAATATTGCAAGCAATGGCAATGAATATGAAGTCATAAAACCTGCTTAATAATAACAGTAGTAATAGTAGTAGTAGCTGTGCATATATTAGAATATTTATCATATTTATAATATTTTTTTATATTATTCTTATTCTTATTCTTATTATTTAATTCAAATGGTTAAATATTTAATGTTATTAATAGTAGTATTAGTAGTATGTAAAATATTTATCATATTTGTAGTATTTTTCATAGTATTTATCTTGTTGTTGTTTTATATAAATGGTTTGATATTTTATATATTTATTATTATTATTATTAGCAAAATGCTGTTTACTGTTATTTTTATTTGTATAAGTATTACATATATTAAAATACGTATCATTTTTATAGTATTTATCATGTACTACTTGTTTTATATAAATGGTTTGATATTTTATATATTTATTATTACTAGCGAAAAGCTGTTTATTATTATTTTTAGTAGTAGAAGTATTACATATATTAAAATATTTAGCATTTTTATAGTATTTTTCATAGTATTTATCATGTACTTATTATTTTATATAAATGATTTATATATTTTATTATTATTATTATTAGCAAAAAGCTGTTTACTGTTATGTTTATTAGAAGAAGTATTGCATATATTAAAATATTAATCATTTTTATAGTATTTTCATAGTATTATATACTTGTTATTTTATATAAATAGTTTGATATTTAGTATATTTCTTGTTATTATTATCATTATTATTATTAGCAAAACACGGTTTACTATTATTTTAGTAACAGACGTATTACATATATTAAAATATTTAGCATTTTTCTAGTATTTTCCATAGTATTTATTATACTATTATTGTATTTATGGCAAAATGCTGTTTATTTTTATTAGTAGTATTTAATATAGTAGTAGTAGTAGTAGTAGTAAATCTTGTTTTCTAAAAACAGTTTATACTGTTAAAACAAAAAAAAAAGTGAGAAAAGAAAAATGAACTTCAAATACAAATGTTTTTCTGACTTCACTGGCAGATATTAGTTATTGTTTTAGGCATAAAGTCTCTTCATTTTGATGAATTTCTCCGAAAACAAGTCTTGTCGTGTCTTGACTTAAGACTGTTTAGATATTTTACTGAAAAGCAAAGCAAAACTACTTGATTTTGCACAGAGATTTTGAGAGATATTGTTCTCGCAGCTGGCTCGTGTTACGGGCGGTTTGTGTGAGTGTGAGCGCGCGGCCGTGCACACGTCTCTCTTGGGTTTCTGTTAGGCTCTATTACTCTGATTTGGGACACCAGACACGTTCTCATTAGTATTATGAATGTAATCAGTAGTGTGGCTGTGTGTGAGGTTAATGCAGTCCCTCTACAGACTCGGCCATTAGAGTGGACTAACCCAATCACAGGCCGTCCAGAGCCCCTCGCTGGCCCGCGCTGATGTCACCCGTGCTAAAACGAGTGGAAAAAACAGCACATCACCTTATTGGCAAGCACAGAGAGGCCTCAAAGGACAGATGAGACATCGAATTTCCACCTTGATCACAGTTCCAACGCATCCGAGTTTAATTTGTGCATCATTCCTGGTCTATTTTGGTGCCTCTCCGAGTCCCACGAGAGAGATCCGTAACGACAGCGAGCAATTATTTCGGATCGGGGCTCGTGTAATCTTCTATAAATGCTTCTGATTGTGAGTCGCTGATACTGTAAACGGTTAAATCGAGGTAAATCGAGGTAAACGCTGTGAAAAATGTAGACTTGGCTGCCCCGCCACGACTTTTCCGAGCAGAAAGACCCTTTCAGATGTGCTTGGCTCTGGGCTGGCATTTCGGGGAGGTGTAGTCTGTGTCTTGTCTGGTTCTTATTAGACTAATGCGCAATTTGTAATAAAAAGTGCAAATTTCCCATATGGAGTAAAATCAGTCTTGACCAGGGGCCCAGATTTGTGTGCTTCGGGGTGGCTTCAGACTTTACAGTGCAAATGTGGCCCAGTTTTCTGTTTTCATTTTAGAGGGTATGTTTCAACTCGCTTTTACACTAACTAGCTCTGAACGTGCGCTTCGTAATCTCTCCTGACTGCTTTATAAGAGTGCCTCTTACTGCGGGATAGCAAATGTTGAAAGCAAAAAATACTAGTGCTGGCCCACAATATAGATTTACATTAGAAATGAGTGAGGTTGAGGTAGCAAACAAATATATTGCATTCAAATTATATATATATATATATATATAATGTATATATAACTATACAATGGTAGGATTTAAAATTATAAATTGCAAATTAAATTATTAAGTTATTAATGCATTGTAATATATAATTAATATATCATATTTAAATAAATATTATATAAATATTTGATGTACTACTATAAATACTACTTTTACTATATACTACAACTTTTCATAATATTAAATATATTAAATTATATAGTTATAAATAAATTGTATAATTATTAAATTACACATTTTTAATTGTTTTATTTCATAGTTTAATATATAATATTTTAAATACCTAAGTAATCTAGGTAATATGTAGTTATTTATTAATTTATTGTTTGCATTTAAATTTAAATGTAGATGGATAAATATGTTTCAAATTATTAAATGTAATAAATTATTTAACTATTAATTATACATAAATAATGATATAATAATTATACATTTTAAAAATGGTAAACAAATTAAATTAAGTTTAAATGTAATTATAAACGAATTAAAATCTAAATAAATGATGTAATGATAAAATTAAATAAATTACAATTTAATTATTTTTATATTAAAACAACATTTTAAATTTAAAAAAAATTTAACATAAAATTAAAATGTTAATATATAATATTTAATAAAATATTTATTTATTTATTTATTTATTGCAGTTTTTTATTACAATTCCATAACTTCCTCTTAATTTCTCTTAATTATATAATTATGCAATTTATTTATAACTACATAATTTACAATTTGTCATTTTAAGTCCTATCATTATATAAAAAGATCTATATATATATATATATATATATTATATGTCAGGTTAAGGAATTTACTGAATTATGTGTTTTGTACAGTCTAAATTCTTAAATTCTTCAGTTCTGAATTTTGTCCGACCCTTATGCAAGCATACATTCAGAAAGTTCTGCGCTTAGCCTCATTTATAGTCAGTGGTGGCCAATTCACAAGGCAAATCCCCCGCTAATGAGCTAAGAGTCATCTGTATTCTCTCCAGCTGGCCGTGCTGTTTGTTTTTTTCTGCAGTAATGACCCAATCTTGTAATGTTCTTCCCTATGGTCCTCCTCACCTGTCCCTTTGAATCGCCATTGGTCTGCGGGGGCCGTCGTGACGCAAGAGGCAAATCGAATCAATAAGCAATCGGGGAGCGAGTGCTGTGCAGATCGACAGGCCTCCTGCCCGGCCCATTTGGGCCTAATTAGCATTGATGAGCATCTCTGATGGGATTTACGCCATTGATGAGCAGCGTGAGTCATCGCTCGCATGGGCGGTGAGTCTAACCCGCTTAGTATAGGGGGTTCGTCCGGGATGCGGGGGATTCCTCACAGGCCAGGCAGGTGTGGAGATTTGCGCTGAGATGAGAGGCAGGAACGCACCAGGAAGAGTTAAGCACATTTCCAAGGGTGGGAAATCAAATCTGAGAGGGATTAGCAAACAGTAAAGATGGATTTATAGTGCTTTGGCGACGGTTAGCATATGCATACTACGCTTTACGAAATAAAGCTTTCAGGTTTGCAAAGCAATCCACTGCCCAATTTTCACAGTTTTCACAGTTACAACTTATTTTAAAACTTATTGTAAAAAGAGAAATCAATTATTTTTTGACATTTCAGTCTAAATTACACACAACATTACGTTAATGTAATGCCATGCGTTATTAAGTAAACCAAACTCATTTGATTCATTTTATAAATCTATAAATACTTATTTTTAACTTGCAATCATGCATTTTTTTTTAAGTTGTGGTAATAGGTCCTCTGAATTTCTTTTTAGTTAGTGCATGGTAACAATCATCCATTCAGTGCATTCAAAATAAGCAATACGCTTTACTTTCACTCTGTTTGTCGTACGCTAATGCATTTTCCTGGTGCACTTGAGGGTTCTGCGTTCGGTGCCCCAGCAGAGCTCACTGTAATCTTATCTTATTTTGACGTAAGTGCCTCTATATCACACTTGACATTTAGAGCTGCAGTGACTCGCCGTGTGTCCGCTTTTTATTCGAGAGATGCATGTAGGGAAAAACAGCGTGCCGGCTCCACGTGCAGACCGCTGGCAGCGAGCTCAGCTGGGCTTTGTGAGGAGCTGCCAGTGCCTGTCTCTCCCCGCGGGAACACGGAGAATTCCCTCAGTGCCACTTACTCAGGCCGGGCCCCCGCTGACACTGCCAAGCCAAATATTTACCCTCCAGTCAAATGAATAGGTACACATGTGCACAAGACCAGATAATGCATTGGAGGAGAAACGCGCACCCTCTCTGAGAAAAGCACAGGGAACTTCTACAGCTAGAATTGTCTGTTCTCGTTTACAACAAAACCAACCACTGGCTAAATCTCTTAATTACTCTCTCCTGCCGTGCACCACAGCGTCAGGCTCTTAACCTGCGATATCCATCTTAATAGAACAAACCAACCAATATTAAATATCTTAAATCTCTTAATGGAGCAATATTGACCAATAGAACAAAACTGGCCGACATTTAAATGCCTTAATAGAACAAAACTGGCTGATATTTAAATTTCTTGACAGAACAAAACTGGCCAATATTTTAATTTCATGATAGAACAAAACTGACTGATATTTAAATATCTTAACAACAAAACCGGCAAATATTTAAATAACTTAATAGAACAAAACTGACCGATATTTAAATTTCTTGACAGAACAAAACCCGCAAATATTTAAATATTTTAATAGAACAAAACTGGTCAACATTTAAATAACCTTAACAGAACAAAACTAGCCAATATTTAAATTTATTAATAAAACAAAACTGACCGATATTTACATTTCTTTGACAGAACAAAACCGGCAAATATTTAAATAACCTAAAAGAACAAAACTGGCCGATATTTAAATTTCATGATAGAACAAAACCAGACGATATTAAAATATCTTAATAGAACAAAACTGGTTGATATATAAATTTCATGATAGAAAAAAACAGCCGATATTTAAGTTTCTTGACAGAATAAAACCGGCAAATATTTAAATATCTTAGAACAAAACTGGCCAATATTTAAATTTCTTGACAAAACAAAACCGGCAAATATTTAAATATCTTAACAGAACAAAACCAGTCAATATTTAAATGTCTTAATAGAACAAACCGACCGATATTTATATCTTTTAACAGAAAAAAACGTGATATTTCAGTCTTTTGATAGAGCAAAACTAGGCAATATTTAAATCTCTTAATAGAACAACATAAACCGATATTCAGATCTCTGAATAAATCATAACTGACTGATATTTAAATCTCTAAGTAGAACAATACTAACCGATATTTAAGCCTTTTAATAGAAACAAAACCAGAATAAATCCAACCTACATTTACATCTTTTAATAGAACAAAATCAACCGATATTTAAATTTCTTAATAGAATAATATCGACTGATATTTCAATAATTTGTAGAACAAAACTGACCAACATTTAAATCTCTTAACAGAATAAAACCAACCTATATTTAAATCTCCCAGTAGAACAAAACTCACAAATATTGAAATGTCTTAATAAAACAAGACCAACCGATATGTAAATCTCTTAATATAACAATACTGACTGATATTTACATTTCTTAATAGAACAAAACTGACTGATATATGAGTCTCTTATAAGAACAAAACCCAGTGAAATCTAAATCTTTTAACAGAACGATGCAAACTGATATTTGAATTTATTACTAAATCAAAACCAGTCGACATTTAAATGTTCAGATGTATGTTTGAGTCACTAAATACAAGTCAACACTACATACAATACAGCTAGATCTAAAAATTCACAGGATCACATGTATTATTGCTATTTATTGTCACATTGGCCAGCCCTAAAACCTGCTCTATGGTAAAGCATTAAGGCAATTTAAACAAAACAGTATGAATTTTTTAAAGCAAAGAAGTAATTCAACTTGAGGTGTTGTTTGTTGCGAAACAGACAAAGCCTGTTGACAGTCTAAACGCCGCTGTGTAAATGCAATACGTCTGGCGAAGGCGCACAAGAGACTCGACAGATGCTTCGATGAGCCTCATTGTGCATCTCTAGTTACGCTAATGAGGTCAAGACCTTCAGCGGCGTGCCCGTGCCGCGCTCTCGCTCGCTGGCTCTTCTTCCCTGGCCATTGTGTGACTGGCAGTCTCCTTTCCAGCGCTTTTATTCCATACAAGGCCCTGCCAGAAGCAACGTGCACACAGCATGAGATCTCAGGCCTACGTCACTCTCACTCACTACCCCAAAGCGACCTGGAGAGCAGCAGGCAGCGCTGAGAGAGGAGGCTTTTAATTGGCCAGAAGCACTTTGAGTGAACACAATGTTCTCAGGGCCTGTCGTACGAACAAAGAACAGATTCGTCACTTGCCTCGCGCTGCCCTGTTTTAACCTGTGCCCACAGGCAAAACGTGAAGAGTGCGTGTGATGTTGACGTTTTAACAGAGAGCAGAGGTTGTTTAGACCAAGCGGTCGGAGACGGTGAGAATCAAGGCGCCGACTGTCACCTCTTGAAGAGCGGCCGGCTGGTTTGTCACTGACGTCGGATGCCATATTTATGTGCTGTAACTCACAGCGGTGAGCATATACAGTGCTGGGTGGTCCAGCTTGAGTTTGTTGGAACCGACACCAGCTCGAACAGGAATCTTTATGACCGCGTGCGTGTTTGTGAGCGAACCGACCTGAACGTGTGTCAATACATGGGGCTGCTTTTTCTCTTTGCTTGTCCTCACCTGCACAAGTTTAACAGTAAATTTCAACAGCATGTTGTCTCTCCAGAAGGCTCTCCTGAGTTTTGATGAACGCTGTTTGAAATCAAGAAAGATTTTTGAGATATCTTGCTGGTAGTTTTTCTATTTCCCTGATTTATATTTTATTTTATTTGTTTTGTTTAGGTTGTATATTACTTTCAGGGTGTTGTTTCTTTTCACTTTTTATTGGATGCCACTGTAAGTTTAGTTTTTTGCATAAATAAATCCAAAAAAGTAATTGTGAAATTCGAGACTCTTATATTTAAATGCAATTAATGGTTTAAATATTACACTCTAAAAATGTTCCCTTCTACTCCAGATGTCACATTTTATTCAATTGCATATTCTTAATATTAAATGTAAGGAAGCTGAATTACGAATGAATTGAAATTGAAAGAAAGTTTGAACTTTGGCTTTAAAAAGCCTTGTTTTAAAAAGTCTTAATTTTTTAATTAGTAATTTTCTTTCAGATTTGTAATTAGTTGATATATTTTATCATATTTAATAAATTAAAATGTATTTATTTATTTATTTAGGACTTTTGTGGGTCAAGGTGGCATAACACTTAATTTCCAATGATGCATCACTTGTGTTGAATTCAGTAAATCCCTGTCACATCATTGCATCTGAATCCAGTTTCGTTGACTAACTTTCATCTGTCATAGCGAGATTGTGCATTCTGCTCAGCGTTTGACATTTAACAAAGCAGTGACACATGAATGAAATGTAGAATAGCAATTTACAGTCCCTGTTCTCCTCTGTCGCCTCGCTAACCAGCGCTAATAATGATGTCGACACACACATTTTGTCTGTCACACACACACTGATCCTTCACAGGGGTGTCGATGCCGTGCAAACACGTCTCAGAGTGGCCGTCAGCCACAATTGTGCATGCAAAAGGTCCATCAAACTCATTCCAAGCATCCCCGTCTAGAATCGCCAATGCATTTCACTCATTACAAACCTGACATTTCCAAAACGTGGACCATATCAGCTTGACAGCGGGCAGATCCGAACTAGCGCTCCCAATCCCATCATCCCTAATACAGTCAATTACACCTCAGCGAGCGAAAATCCTTCATCTGGTCACTGCAAGTGGCCTCTAATAGCCTTTACTTGACAGCTCTCACAGCCCGAGAATATATTAGGAGCGGCGAGTAAACTTAATCACGCTCTGTCAGTGCCGCGTGTCGTACCGGCGCGCGGCGTAGTTCGAAACGAATGGCTCTTTGTTCTGCAAATGGCCTCGCGCTGCCAAACGCCACTGCCGCGTGTGTCTTTTCCGAGGTTTTATGGGTCGGTGCATGCGGTCCCGTTAGCTCAGGCCGTTCCATTGCTCACGCTGTGTAACATGTAATGATATGGTGTTAACGCTGTTGTGGCTCCGCGCAGCTAAAAAACAGAAAATGGAGTCCCGGGGAGCAATTTGTTCCTCTGGCCGCTTTGACTGGAGCACAGAGGGTTACAGTGTGGAGCCGTTCAGCGGGTTTAAACAGCGGCCCTTGTGGCACTGAAGGATACGTTTCAGCAGTCAGACTCTTGGCGTCATTAAAAGTTGTGTGCCGCAGTCGGGGGGTTTTGTGCGAAGCTACGCGCAAACTGCGAACGGCTTGGAATGTGTCGACTTTTACAATGTAGGTTAGCTGTGCGAGGCCACGGTCAACACTGAAAGACATTGTGATGAACTGAAGTCTGCCTGCCTTTCAACAAAAAAGGGGTTTCTTTTTTGCTGGGCAGTTGGTTTATTCAAGATGCGTATTGATACAAACTGTAAATTTGGCCTTCCTGCGGAGTGACGCAAGTGTGACACAGAAATTTGGCTGGAGTTGTGGCTAAACTGAGTCAAATAGCAAATACAGTAGGTGATTTATTGGCGTAACGTGTTTTAGCCGAGACAACCTCACTATGATTAGCATGCGGAGGTAATGATGTGAGAGGTTTAATGTGGATGTGTTTTTTTTTTTTTTTTATTCTGTGGAAGTATAATATGAATGGAATACTAAAAATAAGAGGTTTTTTGTATTGTACTGCAATGAAGACATTTACAAATAGACAGACAGACAACAAACAAACGAATGAATGAACAAATGAAAAAACAAATGGATGAAAGATGAAAGTCAGTCTATTTATCTATCATTTGTTAGTTTGTTTGACCTATCTATCTATGTATCTATCTATTCATCGTTCGTTCGTTCATTCGTTGTGTCTATCTATTTATCTGTCATCTACCTATCTATCCATCCATCCACCCACCCACCCACCCACCATCTATCTATCCAACTATCTATCTGACTATCCAACTATCTATCCATTCTTTCTATCTATCATCCATCCATTCATCCTTCATTTGTTTGTTCATTCGTACATTGTCTATCTATCTATCTATCTATCTATCATTTATCCGTCCATTGTTCGTATGTTGTATCTATCTATCTATCTATCTATCTATCCATCCATTCATCCATCATTTGTTCATTCATTCGTACATTTTGTCTATCTATCTATCTATCTATCATTTATCTGTCCATTGTTTGTACGTTGTATCTATCTATCTATCTATCTATCTGTCCATCCATTCATCCATCATTTGTTCGTTCATTTGTACGTTGTGTCTATTTATCATTCATCCGTCCACTGTTCGTACGTTCTATCTATCTATCTATCTATCTATCTATCTATCTATCTATCTATCTATCTATCTATCTATCCATTCATCCATCATTTGTTCATTCATTCGTACATTTTGTCTGTCTATCTATCTGTCATTTATCTGTCCATTGTTTGTATGTTGTATCTATCTATCTATCTATCTATCTATCTATCCATCCATTCATCCATCATTTGTTCGTTCATTTGTACGTTGTGTCTATTTATCATTAATTCGTCCACTGTTCGTACGTTGTATCTATCTATCTATCTATCTATCTATCTATCATTTATCTGTCCATTGTTTGTATGTTGTATCTATCTATCTATCTATCTATCTATCCGTCCATTCATCCATCATTTGTTCGTTCATTCGTACGTTTTGTCTGTCTGTCTGTCTGTCTATCTATCTATCTATCTATCCTTTGTTTGTTCGTTCATTGTGTCTGTCTATCTTTTGTTCTGTCATTCTATCCATCCATCCATCAATCAGTCGATCTATCTATTATTCTATTGTTCTATCGTTTGTTCTGTCTATCATCCTTTCACTCGTTCTATCTCTGCCCCACACGTATTGTTGAGTATGTAGAGTCTGTGCTCCTGACGCTCACTGCTCCAGGTCTTTAATGGCAGTATGAAGGTTTGTCTGGCCAGTGCTTCTGTCTCTCTTTTCCTGGAAACCTAAAACTCCTTCAGCAGGGTCTTTTGGTCCTTTACCCAACACCCCTTTGCCGAACCTCTGGGACTGGATCTGAGTCGGGTCAGAGGTCGAGGTCTCAGGGGAGGTCAGGCATTTCCTGTCCAGCTCTCTTGTTTTTGTCTTTAGACCGGGGTATTTGTGCGGACTAAATCCCTGGTGCGCGGAGCAGCAGACAGAACGGACCGTAGCTGACAGAGATAAGTTTTCACAGGCGCACAGGGATGTCCACCGCCAGTCAGGCCCAGTGACCTAGAACAGACACTGAAAAGTCATTATCGCACCGTATGACCGCATCCGTATCGCTCGTATGGGCTTTGTTTAGTTGCTGACGTTTTAAGCAAATGTTTAGGCTGTTTTTAACAGAGCAGAAAGTGATTGTTGTGATAAGTGACTAATGCCAGGGTCGTTTATCATTGCGTTGCTCAACATCATGATAAGTTTAAAATTGATCATAAACTATCAATTGAACTATGCATTGCAAGTCGCTTTGGATAAAAGCATCTGCCAAATGCATAAATCTTAATCTGTTGAGTCTGAATGCAGCGCCTCATTTGCAGCTTTATTAATTTTCATTGCATGTTCATTAAAGTCAACATACAATCAAAAAATGGCCCAACTTACTCTCTTAATCTTAATAATTTCTTGTGGAATATTTTCTTTGGAACATTCTCTAAAATATGTCAGATTATAGAAGTAAAATGCATGTGCATGTCAGTATTAATGCTAACATTAACTAAGTTGAGATCTTTTCAAAATATTGTAAATGCCAATTTTGTCAAAGTGTATTATTATTTGGAATATAACAAGATGCATACGTGAGAGCAGTCTGTCTATATATTGCTTTCCTTGTTAAAATGCAATTTTAATTATTTTGACAAATTGTATGGTAAATGTATGTCTGTCTGTATAAAAAAGGTCTCAATTCATTTTCTTAATGCATGTTTTGTACATATTTTCTTGCTTTATTCACTAAAATATGTCAGATTTGGCCATAAAACTTTCCAAAATATTGTCATTGCAAATATTTAATAATTAATTATAATTATTATGATTTGGAATATATTTAGATGAATCTAATTGCTAAAATGCGATTGTATTTATTTATTTATTTATTCAAATTATAAACAATTCTGATCACATTTGTCTGTGTAATGCACATTCCTTGCATATTTTCCTGCTCTAAAATATGTCAGATATTTGCAGTAAAACAGTTTATGATATGCATATTTGTAGTATTAACACTAGCATTAACTAAACTGAGATTTTTTCAAAATATTGTCAATGCAAATATTTAATTGCTATGATCTGGAATATATTCAGTATAAAATCCAATTTATTTATTTTTTTTATTTTTTTAATTTGTATTTGTATTTGTATTTTTTTCTTTTTTTTTCAAATGATAAACAATTCTGATCACATCTGTCTGTCTTATGCACGTTCCCGGCATATTTTCTTGTTGAATATCCTGCTTTATTCCCTAAATATGTCAGATTTTTGCAGCAAAACGATTTGCGACGTGCATATTAGTAGTATTAACACTAGCATTAACTAAACTGAGATATTTCCAAAATATTGTCAATGCAAACATTTAATTATTATGTAAATATATATTCAGATGCATCTACTTGCTAAAATGTGATTTATTTATTTATTTATTTATTCAAATGATAAACAATTCTGATCACATCTGTCTTATGCACGTTCCTTGCATATTTTCTTGTTGAATATGAGAACTTTTTAAAATATCCTGCATGCAAATGTTTAATTGTTATGATTTGGAATATGTTCACATGCATCTATATGCGAGTGGACTATACGTATACAGCACTTTCCTTTCTCTGTTTTCCTTTCTGAAGTGTTTTGGCAGCTCAGCAGTGTTTTTTTCTCAGTAACTCCTCTCACACTATCGCACCATTAGGATTGCATTCACTGCGCCTCCTGCAGGACACCAAAAACAGCGTCACTAAACAAAATCAATTAAGCGAGCACGACGAGAGAGACAGAGAGTGACAAAAGAGACGCATTGTTGACTAAAAATCCAGGCTTATTTAAAAGCGAGCGTAATTTGTGCTGCATCTAGCCTGAGCTGGCATGGTGAGAACGGTTGAAATGGTTGGAGGCTATTATTCATTTTTCATTGCAAAGACGAGACTTTTCACTTTACAGTCTGTGCACACAGACATTTCATACCGTGCACATGCACGAATAAAGAGCGTATTTGCAGCTTTTTGGCCTTTTATGTTCGTTCTCATCAACAATTGAACGCAGGGCTTGAGAAATGGCTCATTTAGATGAAGCGATAGACAACACGAGTGTGTGTGGACTAAGCCGTGAACGCGCAGGACGCTGGATATGAATGAATCATTGTGAAATAAGCGAGCGGTAATCTAGCGCTGGGCTGCATCGGTCCTGTGTGATTTCCAGCTCACCCACGGTCTCTACATTATTAAAAGCGCATTAGCGGCGTAATGGCTGAGAGATGCGTCTCAAGTCCTGCTTTCGGCTGCCGCAGCTGAGGGAGGTCACGTGACCCTGACAGATTTACCAAAAAACATGCAGAATGATGTCCTGAATGGGATACTAGTGTAATGCTTACTGCATACTGCGCTGCATACTGCCTGCTGCTTTATAAAATGTGATACAGTTTGTCATATGCAGTATTTTTCAAACAGTGGAATGTTACATTCTTGTCACAACAAATTATTTCCTTGCCAGAAGTGTTCATTTACGCCCTGTTGGGTTATTATTTTTAATGTAATTTAGTTTTTTGGTCAAGAATGTGTTAATAATAATATATGTAGTATTAATATATTAAAATAATAATTAGAGAATATTTAATTTTATATTTAGTTTTTATTTTAGAATATTTTAGCTATGTTTTTTTTTTTTTTATTCAAAGTAAAATTGGTAATAAGACACATTTTTGTAACAAATTATGGAACTCTAATTTTACCATTTTAAACCACTGCAGAATAAAAACATAATTTTAAAATAATATTAAAATAATAATTACAAAATATTTAATATTATATTGATTTTTTTAAATATTACATAAATATATAAATATTATATATCTATAATAAATTATGGTACTCTTTACCATTTTAAGCCAATGCAGAACAAAAGCAAATACTGTTGCCATTAATAATAATAATAAATAATCTATTTATTTTTTATTTTTAGGATATTTTAGAATAGCTCTTTTTTCATGCCAAAGTAGAATAAAACATGGCAATAAAAAGACACTTTATAATACAATTTTACAATTTTACAATTTTAAGACAATGCAGAATAAAAGCCAATAATTTTGGCAATACTACTACTACTATTAATACTAATACTAATACTAATAATATAATTTAATAATAACAATTTAATATTAATATATTAAAGTAATAATTACAAAATATCTAATATTATGTTTATTTTTTATTTTTTAACCAAAGTAGAATTAAAAAATGACAATAAAAACACATTTTAGAGTCCATAATTCCATAAATTCTATAATAAATTATGAAACTCTAATTTTACAATTTTAAGACAATGCAGAAAAAAAAAAAAATTGGCAACAATAATAATAAAATAAGTGGCAATAAGAAGACACTTTAAAGTCTCATTATTAATATTTTTTTATTATTAATATTAATTAATTATTATTATTAATAATAATAATTGGTATTATATATAGCTTTTATTTTAGGTTATTTTAGCTCTATTTATAATCAGTTTTAATCCAATGTGGAAATAATAATAATAATAATAATAAAAGAATACTTTATGTCCTATGCATTGTTTACTACATACCAGGTACTCACTCCATTCATAGAGCACATTCACATGCTGTGCACAGCATGCATACTGCAGAAATAGCGGTGGAAGGCTAGTACGTCGTTCCGAACACAACTGGAGCGATGGAGAAACAGCGAGCGGGAAGAGCGAGTCGTTGCTGCTAGCGGGACTGCCGGCTGCAGCTCGTTCATGCAATATTAAAGGGCTGCTGCATCATGCACCTTATTATGAGGATTGCCTCATCTGTCACTTAGTCCTCCGAGAGCTGCGGCGCTCTGTCACGACTAGTTCTCCTCCATTCACCCCCTTCGCTTAGAAAATGGAGAGCTCGGTTATTAATGGCAGATTATTGTCTGTCCTCGCTACAATGACGTCTGAATAAAGAGAAATCTCATTAACACGGCCCGTTAGTGTCGCTCCCTTGAGAAATCCTCTCTAGCGAGCGCCGCTTTTGTATCGGGGAAGATAAATATTTGTGGAGATGCTGTTCAATCCAATTTTAGGTGCTGTTTTGTGTTTGCAGATATCTTTCTGTTGCTCTAAAACGGAGGGCAAATAGAGTAATAGTTCAATTATCTGTAAATAAAGGCGATTCCAGTGAGTGACGGCGCTGGCCGCGGCAGAGAGCAGGAAAGCCTTTGAAATACCTTGGAAAATCTCTCCTCTGCCCATTCTCCTGTGTTTTATGAATAGTTTAATGATTTTAACAGCGGTCGATGAGGGTGGATCTACGTCAGGCTGTGTTATTAATATAGCAGCTAAATGCCACAGTGCCGTTTCGGTGAAATAAACCCCAGACCAGAAAGGCTGGCAGGTTTTGGAAAACCTAGAGGCTTTGCCTGTGCAATGTTGACTTTTCAAAGAAGTGTTTCTCTCGGGAAGTCATCTGAAAATGTGTTTTGTCCTAGTGAAAGCTATTGCAGGACTGCAGATACACCTGTCCTGAAGCTCGATCTCAGCTAAAATGACTTGCTTCTTCAGCTTTACTGATGCTCGTCTCATTTTCTCATTTAATAGTAGGTGTGGATCAATATAATATTAGTTTTACTAAAACACTTCTTAAAGGAACAGTCAAAAAATTTTAATTTGCTGACTTTACTCACCCTCAGGTCATCTAAAATGTAGATGAGTTTGTTTCTTTATCAGATTTGGAGAATATGCAGCATTGCGTCACTTGCTCACCAATGGATGTGAATGGGTGCCGTCAGAATGAGAGTCCAACCATCTGATAAAATCACAGTAATCCACAAGTAATCCACACCACTCCAGTCCATCAGTTAACATCAATTAGCTGCATGTTTGTAAGAAACAAATCCATCTTTAAGATGTTTTAAACTTCAAACAGTCACTTATGACCAAAATATGAGTCCGTAATACATAATAATGCTTCCTCAGGTGAAAATGTCTATCTCCTGTTGTCTCTCACATCAAAATCCAGCAGTTTTAGAGCAGTTATGGACTATTTTTGGTTTGTAAATGGTGCTTGAACTGTGTATTTCTCTCCTGATTCAGATAAGATGACTTTTTTTTACTGGAGGAAGCGTTATTGCAATGGTTTGAAATTAAAAACGTCTTAATGATGGATTTGTTTCTTATAAACATGCAGCTTTTGGATTCTCAAGATGTTAATTGATGGACTGGAGTGGTGTGGATTACTTGTGGATTATTGTGATGTTTTTATCAGATGTTTGAACTCTCATTCACATCCATTGGTGAGCATGTGATGCAATGCTACATTTCTCCAAATCTGATGAAGAAACAAACTCATCCACATCTTGGAAGGCCTGAGGATTAGTAAATGAAATCTATGAAGTCTGATTAATTTCAAAGAATCGTTTTGTTCAAATTATTTGTTTAATGAACGAATTAAAAAAAAACTGTTTGTTTTGACCTATTTGGTCATTGTTTTTAATGTGATGAAGTTTTTTGGGGGCAGATTTAATTTTTGTTTGGGGATATTTTTTATTATGTGTAGAAAAACTACCAATAAAAAAAGGATACTTTGGAATCTTGTCAATAATAACAATCATATATTTTAAATTAATATATTAAATTATGAAACTCTTTACAATTTTAAGCCAATGCAGAACAAAAAAAAAATGTAATCATTATTATATTTATATTAATATATGAAAGTAATAATTACTAAATATTTAATAATTTATGTGATTTTTATTTTTAGAATATTTTAGCTATTTTTTAAGCCAAAGTAAAATAAAAAATGACAATAAAAAGACACTTTAGAATCCTATATTTTGCAATTTTAATCCAATGTAGAATAAAAAAAGTAATTTTGGCAATAATAATAATAATAAATAATAATAACAAAACATTTAATATTATATTAGTTTTATTTTTAGAATAATATATCTCTTTTTTTTAAGCCAAAGTAAAATAAAAATGGCCATTTAAAGATACTTTAGAGGCCTATAATTTCTATTTTTAATAATGGGACTCTAATTTTACATTTTTAAGCCAATGCAGAATTAAAACAGATAATTTCGACAACAACGACAACAATAATATTATATAGTTTTAGGGGGGATGTTTTGGATGTATTTATGGTTATTTTTATTCAAATGTAGAATTTAAAAAATACAATACAAAGACACTTTAGACTTCCATTATTTATATTGTTTTTATTTATGTTTATTTAACCCTATTTATGGTTATTTTTAATCCACTGTACAGTAAAAATGGCAATAAAAAGATACTTTAAAATCTCATATCAATAACAAAATATATATGAGAATCAGTTTGTTCAAATGATTTGTTTAATGAACGAATCGAAAAAAATAATTTGTTTTTACTTTTGATATAAAGTTCCTGTTTCATAATGTCACTCTAACTGACATTTTGCATGTTTGTTGCGCACATAATTGTTCATATATTGCTTTAACATATATTTCCAAACCAAGCTAAAAGAACAAACGGTTTGTGAGCCATCCTTATGCATGAATGGAAGCAGCACTGTGTTTTTGTCCTCTTAAGAGCCTGAAAAGCCTTTTTGACTAGAAAGCGATCGAACTAATGAATGAATGCATGATGGCAATGTCATGAATGACACTCACTGGTTTCCTAAAGCTGCGCTTTGAGGACACGGCTTGACCCTCGGCCAGAGAGCCTTTACGTAACATTATGTAACCCGGCCGAGATTCGTCTGACTGACACCGAGTTAACGACAGAACCGTCTCCGGCCTGTCAAAATATCATGCTGCTGTGTGAAAGACAGAAAGACAGAAACCTTGCAGAAAAGTACAGTGCTGGAATCGTGATAGCCATATTCATGTACTATGGTATTTGCTTCTGATGTGCAAAGAAAGACGAATTTTAAGATGTCAAATTTTCCTTTCCATTCGCTGATGCACTGTGGAAAATTATTGTCATTTTAACGGTAAAAGACTTTCAAAATGCTAAGGTAAAAACCTGATAATTGGTTAACCTGAAGTAAGCTGCTTTACTCTGTACAGTGAAAAACTGCAATAGAACTAATGTAAAATTTCATGTAATTTTACAGTAAAATACTGTTAAATTAGTTTTTGGAACTGACAAAGAACAAGTCATCTTTAGTTTCTTAGTTGTTGTTGTTGTTTTTTCCTCAAATCACTTATATTAAGGTTTGTTACATCTGTTCATTTCATGATCAGTTCATTATTGTAGTGTCATGTATTTGTGTGTGTAATGCAGACTTTTCATATTAATATATTTCGTATTTTTATTAGTATATTATATCCAGTATTAGTATTTTTAGCAACTTGTGAAAAATCAGCTGTTTGAATAATGATATGGCTTTCTTTTTGATGGTTGTTTGTGATTTTTTTTTTTTTTTTAATATATATTTTTTTATATTTTAATATCATATGATATTAAAATATATCAAATTATTATTATTATTAATTTTATGCTACTCTAAATATATTTTTATTTTATTCTATATGATTAAAAGTAACCATAAATAGATTATAAAATATATTAAAAAAATATATAAAAATGTTTTAAAAATGTTAGTTCAATCCATTAAACATTATAAAAATATATATGATAAAATCATTATGATACTATTTATTATCTTAACATTAAATTTAATTACTAATGTTATTATTATACATTATGGGCCTTAAAAGTAGATTTTTATTTTAATATTTTAGTTGATTGTATATTTCATTAAAAATAACCACAAATAGATCTAAAATAACCCATTAAAAATAAATAAATAATACTGAATATTAAAAAAATATAATTTATATAATTTTGTTAAATGTAAATTTACTGTAAAGTTCAATCCAGAAAAACTAAAAGGTCTGCACCATATTTTTTTGTACAGTAAATGATGATGATGATGATGATTATTATGGACTCTAAAGTATGTTTTATTTTATTCTGTATTTAATTAAAAATAACCATAAATATATCCAAAATAAATAAATGTTAAATATAAAATATATTAAAATAATTAACTTTGTTATTTTAAGTTCAATCCAACTTATTCTTAAAATAATTTATTATAATATCATTATGATATAATTTATTATAATAACATTATTAATAATAATAATTATTATTATTAATATGCATTATGGGACTTGGAAAAAGTATATTTTTCTATTTTTTATTTTATTGTATATTTGATTAAAAAGAATCACAAATAGATCTAAAATAATCCAATAAATAAATGTTATTTTGTTAAATGTAAATTTACTGTAAAGTTCAATCTGTAAAAACAAAAAAGGTTGGTGCCATATTTTTTTTTACGGTAAATTTCTGGCAGTCACAGCTGCTTTTTTTATTTTATTTTTTACATAAATCTCACATGTATTTTTTTTAGATTGCAGATTACACATGTATCAAATGTGAACTGTTGTTTTTGTCTTTTCCATGACTGTTTCCCTCAACTTGGGAGAAATATATTTATTGTAATCAAGACGTTGTCCAGCTGTAAATACTCCTGCAGTCCTGTTCTGTCGGTGGCGTTTCCATGCGGTGCCAGGTCACATCGTGTACCAGGGAGCTGACAGGTCTGAGGGTGGCCGACGTGGAAGCAAGTACCCTGATTTACAGCCTGTCCCGCTGTATACAATAAACCCAGCCAGAATGCCATTTGTTTGGCTACCTCTCCCTTCAAACCAAAGGAAAATATTCTGCATTTTATTTATAAAAGCCCCGTTTCCCAGGCTCGAGTCCTGAGGCTATTTCGGCGGGGTTGTAAGGGCGTCCCGCGCTCCCCGGCATCTCGTCCTCTGGCGTTTCTCGGACAGGGTGCTACTCAGGTCGCGGGGCGACACGTTTTTACGTGCGATTATTGAGCCAACGAGGCCTGTTTTCTGCCGCCTGCGGGAACCTCCTACTGTCTGTTAATTAGAGTGTGTAAAGTTTACAGCCTTTGAGAAGCTGTTAAGCGGCGAAGAGCGGCGAGTAAAGGCAGCCTAACTGTGAAATTGAATTATGAGCGTGTGTCACTGAACAAAATGGAAAGTGTGTGAGAGGGAGGAGGGAGAGAGAGAGAGAGAGAGAGAGAGAGAGAGAGAGAGAGAGAGAGAGAATCCCTGGAGCCCTGATACTTCCTCTCTCTCTCTCTCTCTCTCTCGCTCTCTCTCTCTCGCTCTCTGTGCTGTATTTTTAGTGAGCGAGGCAGAGTGTGTAGCCTCACTAGATGCTCAATAGTGAATGGTGAATGGAATATGTGCTGCACCGTCGTGTGTGTGTGACTTTAAACATCCCGTCTGTCTTTTCCACAGATGCTCCCACAGCAAGAATGGGACCACAAAAGAGGCGCCCGAGGATCTCAGGTCAGTGTCTGGATGATTGAAAACGAGCTGATGAATCTCTGAGAGTGAATCTGAAAGAGCACATCTGGGCCAGATTTCATCCTAAAATCCAAAATATATGTATATGGATATATATTTACTGAAAGAAAATGAAGTCTGTTTTGGATTTATTAACGTCTGTTTTTGCCTTGTGATGTTATTTGCGAAGCAATTAAGCATATTTCTCCCAAAATTCAGAAAAAAAAAAATTAAGAAAATTGAAGGCTATTTATAGTCATTAAGGTTTTATTTGTCTTGTGACATGGTTTAAAAAAATAATAATAATAATTACGCATAATCCTCCCAAAATTCGTAAAAAAGTAAAAAAAAAGTAAAATTTTTTGTGACATTATTTTCAAAACAGTTAAGCATATTTCTCCCAAAATTCAGTTGTTGTTGTTTTTTTTTCTGTTTTTGAGTTAAGGTTTTATTTGCCTTGTGACGTGATTAAAAAAAATAATAATAATTATGCATAATCCTCCCAAAATTTGCAAAAGTAACAAATTTAAATAATTTTTTTTACGTAAAGAAATTAAAGCCAATTTTAAAGTCATTAAGGTTTATTTGGCTTGTGACATTATTTTCAAAACAGCTGAGCATATTTCTCACAAAATTCAGATTTGTTTTTTGGTTTTGTTTTTTGTTTTTTTTGTTTTTAAATTAAGGCTATTTTTGAGTCATTAATGTTTTATTTGCCTTGTGACATGATTTTAAAAAAATTGTAATAATTATGCATAATCCTCCCACAATTTGCAAAAGTAAAAAATGCAAATTATTTTTTTTTACTTAAAGAAATTAAAGACAATTTTAAAGTCATTAAGGTATATTTGTCTAGTGATATTATTTTCATACAGTTAAGCATATTTCTCCCAAAATTCAGTTTTTTTTTAATTTTGTACTTTTAATTAAGAAAAATGAAGGGTTTTTTTTTTTTTTTTTTTGAGCCATTAAGGTTTTATTTGCCTTGTGAGATGATTAAAAAAAAAATAAAAAAAAAAAAATGTGAAAGAAAAAAAAAAAAATTTCTTACTTAAAGAAATTAAAGCTTAGAGTCATAAAGGTTTTATTTGGCTAGTGACATTGTTTTCAAAACAATTTGCCCCAAAACTCACAGAAGAAAAAAACTGAAAATGTAATTTTACTTTTTTTTTACTTTTTAATTTTTACTTTAATTTTATAATTTTATGAAAAAATTTGCATATTTCTACCAAAATTCACAAATAGTATCTTACTATAATGTAAACAAAAATATTTAAATAGCTTATTTCATCATAGTAATATTTGTTTGTAATAATAATAATAATAATAATATAATGTATATTATAGTAAAAGACATGTGAATTGGTGTTAATGATCTTTTTGCTTGTATATTTTACCAATAATTACATAAAAACAGCAGAAAACCTGTTGTAGCAGAAAACCTAAAATAGTATTTTATTTTAAAACATACTCCAGTAATCTGTTTTTATTTACAACGTCAAAGAAACATTTACAATGTAAGAATATAAATAATAATAATAATTAAACAGATGCAAGGAAGTTAATTTGCGCTTAATTGTCAAAAAAATTATGTCGCACTCTAGCAAGTCTTAATCATCCAACGCTGTATTTCCCAAAAGCAACTGGTCGCAAGTTCTGTCGTGAGTTCAGTGGAAATTAGTTGGCTAATGGTGCTTTTGGGAAATGCACCCTAGAATTGATCTTTATGCAAAATATTATATCTGATCTTATTCTTCTGATTTTGGGGTGAAAGTGGGGCCTGTGGGTTGTTTGTTTTGTTACTAGATCTCTGATTAATCATTATGACTAGAGTGTAAATGAGTCTGTGAGTTGGTGACCTGTGTGTGACCCCGTGCTTTTAACCGGGATATGAGGTCTTTCAAACATCCTAGTGACATCATCACTCCTGGCATGAGGAGGGTCCTCCTTTGAACTCTGTAACTTTAAAAAAAAATATGTTGTGTAATTTAAGGACATCAATCAGAAACATGCTTTCATGCTAAAATATGTTTTCCCACCAAAATGATGTCACTTCCTGGAGGATGATGTTGGTAAAGAGCTGCCAGGATAAAAGGTCCATCTATTGTAAAGTATTATAAAACTTTGGCGTGTTGTGGAGGTTTTATGTATTTATTTATTTTTTTTTAATCCCATCTATGACATTAGTGTTTTTTTTACTGCTCTTCAGTAAAATAAAATAAAATAAAATACCAACATCAAAAGCAAAAAAAAAACTATGAATTGATTAAAATATATATATATATATATATATATATATGCATAATAGTTGTATAATATTTTACTCAATACATTATTGATGGCATGTTACCCGAATGAATAATTTTGATAATTAATAAAATCTCTTGTAAATATAATTAATTATATACCACCATTGGAGTTATATGTAGTAATATTAATATGTTCTATAATAATAATAATAATAATGTACCTTAATGAAATATTGGAAACAAGAAATAATTGTTTATTATGAGTTAAAAGAATATTTTGAAGACAATTTAATAATAGTAGTAGTAGTCATAGTAATAATAATAATAATAATAATAATAATTTACCTAGGTGAAAATATGTGAATGTATTATCAGTTAAAAGAATATTTTAAAGACAATTTAATAATAATGATAGTAATAATAATAGTAGTAGTAGTAATAATAATAATAATAATAATAATAATAATAATAATAATAATGTACCCAAATTAATTTATATTGGAAACAAGAAAATGTTGACTTGATTGTCAGTAATGGTCAAAAATAACATTTTTAACATTTACTAATGTCTTATTAAAATTAAAAGTTTCTGTTAATATTATTTAATAGACCTAAGTTAACAATGAACTAACTACTGTATTGTCATTATTAGTTAATCTTTGCTAAAGCATTATGTAACTTCAACAAATGGGATCTTACTATAAAATGTTATCAATTTTATAACATATATTTATAATGGATAATTTATTACTCAGTACATTATGATAACATGACATGACCCAGAATGACAGAAGGAGTGATTATTTTGTGTGTGAGTTTACTATTTTTTATTCAGGAACTCCCCAGTGTGTGTGTGTGTGTGTGTGTGTGTGTGTGTGTGTGCACATATGCTAATGTGTTTGCACTTTTTATCTAGTTCTCTTCACGGCTGGTTGAGAACAGGGAGTAGTGATGACGTCTGTACTGACGTGTTTCTGTTCTCCGTGCCCGTGCATTTGTCCCTCAGTGCTTCATTCATTCCCAGCAGTCTAACCTCCACCTATTTCTGCCTGTGCCTGCGACAGAGAGGAAACTCTTGAGTCCTGTTCTTTCCGCCGTGGCATCGTTGCCCGTCAGAAGGACGGCGCTTCCATCCGTAGCGTGTCCACCGTTTCCACGCAGGGATTTGTGTGAAAAGCCGGCGAGGTAAAACTGGACCGCCAGAGAGCAGTTAAGACTATTACAGCACTGACAGAGACATACGTTACATCGTAATACACGTCAGGGCTTACATGAGGCTGAACATGACCTTAGAAATCAGCTGTCAGTCAGCGCGTCTCACAATAGAGTTGTCAGAGCGTGCTGGGCCAGTGAGGGCGTCTCCCATAATGCACTGGGCCTTGGGTGAAGCGTGAGGCCGTGAGCTGATAGCGCGAACAATGCACAGGAGGAAAGAACGCTTGTGTGTGTGGAATAGCCAGTCTTAGTGAGCGTCTTGTATGTGTGTTTATGTGTGCAAATGCTAATGCAAACGCAGTGTTTGGTCCTGTTGTACATGCAGCAGTAACAGCAGGTGAAGATACCAAGATATAAACAAAGGTTTAACTAATGCTCTAATCCATTTATGCATTCTTCATTGACAGTTAACTCAAACTGAAACTAAAAACTAAAACCATAAAAAAAAATCATTATTTAAAATAAACTATATATATATATATATATTTTTTTTTTTTTTTTGACAAATATGCTATACTATAAATGACAAAAACACAATAAAATGACTTTAAAAACTTTAAATTACAAATTATTATAATTATAGTAAAATTATAATGAAAATGGGGGGGAAAATTTAATATAAAAAAATAGCATTTCTTATTTTAATTTAGTTTGTGTTACTGAAATAAAAATGTAATGTATATACACACATATACATATACTAAAAATGACAACATAAATATATAAGATTACTTAAACTTTACCTAAAATCATAATGAAAATGGAAAAAAGTATAAAGAATTAGCATTTATTTTTAATTGAATTTATTTTTAATCTAAAATGACAAAAACACAGTAAAATTACTTAAACTTTAATTAAAATTATAATGAAAATGGAAAAACTTTTTAATATATTTAATACTACTATTTCTTATTTTAATTTAGTTTGTGTTACTGAAATAAAATTAATAAATCTGTTAAAAATGACAAAAACACAATAAAATTACTTAAACTTTAATTAAAATTATGATGAAAATGGAAAAAGCTTTTTGATATATAAAAAATTGCATTTCTTATTTTAATTTAGTTTGTGTAACTAAAATAACATTAATAAATCTATGCTAAAAATGACAGAAACACAATAAAATTACTTTAATTAAAATTGTAATAAAATGAAAACACTTTTTAATATATAAAAATAATAATATTTCTTGTTTTAATTTAGTTTGTGTAACTGAAATAAAAATAATAAATCTATGCTAAAATAAAAATGACAGAAACACAATAAAATTACATAAACTTAAATTAAAATTGTAATGGAAATGAAAAAACATTTTAATATATTAAAAAATAGCATTTCTTATTTTAATTTAGTTTGTGTAACTGAAATAAAATGTATAAATCTATGCTAAAAATGACAAAAACTCAATAAAATTACTGACTTTTTTTTAGATATGTGAAAACTCTCTGTAGAAAAACATCTGCTAAAATAAATAAAATAATATTAATTTAGATTATATATATAAACATATAACTACTAAAAATGACACATTCAGAATACAATCAAATTTTTAAAAAAATATTTTTTTTATAGACGTAATAATTTATATTAATGTTATCTCGACATATATTCAGTTGTTATATTGTAATCGAAATAATTTTTTTATATTAATAGATGTTTAGTTAATGTTTTAATGTTAGCACTTGCATATCATTGCTCATTTGTTGATTCTGATTGCTTTGGATAAAAGCGTCTGCTAAATGACTAAATGTAAATGTAAATGTTTTAATTGACTCCTGTATCCATAAAACTGACTAACTAACATGCTCAATCTGATTTTCTGTTCTGTGCTGTGCCAGTGCTCCACCTTAAAGTGAAAACTGACTGTAGAGTAGACGCTTTACGCTAATGTTGACTGTAGTGTCTAGTGTGGCAATTCTGCCAATGCAAATGGTGTTTTACTGACGTGTTTTGGTACACAGTGATCGAGCTTGCATAACTAGAAGTGTCTGCATTTCAGGCAAATGAGTAGTGGGAGACGAGTGTGTTTGTGTGTGTGTGTGTGTTCAGTGTCTAAGCCTTCTTATCAGAAGGATATCCTCCCACTGAGGATCGATGCTGCTCTTTCTGCTTCACAGCCATATTCAGACACACATGATGCGCAGACGTTATTTGTGTGTGTGTGTGTGTGTGTTTGAGAGCTAACAGAGCTTGCTCTCGTTTCTAATTACCCAGTTGTTTTATCATTAGTCAATTAAGGGACTCGGTTTTCTCTTGTCTCTGTATCGTATTTGCCGCATGAAGCGCTGATTAGCACTTCAAAGTTCTCGTTCAGCCACTGGCTTTCAAAGTGCAGCCGGTCGTGTGCTTGATTTCTGCCTGCTTTCCTCTCATTGATCTGTGGAAAGCAGCCATCTCCAGGATCCACAGCCTGATAAAGGTGTGGAGTAGTGCAAACACGGCCGACGGTGCAACCTGTGACCCTTGACGTGACGGAGAGCGAGCGTGTGGTCCTCAGGAGACCCGTCGCTTCCTCGTACCCTTCCCAGGGTGCACTGCGTCTCCCGTGTGGCTGTACTGTTGGTGTTTGTGTTTAATTACCTTCACTCATTAGCAGCCGCCACGTTACATCACTGCTTTTTTACATAAACAAACTTTTCTAGCAAAAGAACGTTCACATTATATTTTGCCCCAAATTAAAAATAATAATAATATTTTTCAAGAAATAATAGAATAGAATAGAATAGAATAGAATGTTTTATTAAGTTGTATTATATTTTATAGAATATTTTAACCACACAATTCATATTACTGTAATTGATGTAAACATTTTCATTTTAATTAAATTGAAAATAAAGAATTAGCAAATTTTGCATTACTGTGATTTGCTTTAAAATCAGCAGTAATTAAAAATTAATTGCACCATAATGTATAAATACTTTTTTATTTTAGATTTTTTAGATTTTATTATTTTTGTGCATTATTGAAATATATATCATTATAATAATATATATATTATTAATTATAATTTGTAATATTCTGAGATATACATATATCAAATATAAATATATTATTATTAATATTTTGGGGTGAAAAAAATAATTTGAAGCGAAAATAAATAAGAAATTACCTTTGATTATATTTCAAAATAATATGTTAAACCCTATGTATATATATATATATATATATTATATATTATGTATGCAACATATACATAATATATATATTAAAAAAACATTACTGTCATGAAAAAATCATATTTCATTAATTTGGAGCAAAAAGAAATAAGAAATTATCTTTGATTATATCTGAAAATAATATGTTGCAGTATATAATAAATTAAAACACAAAATTCTGTGTAAAAATGGGTCCATGATGTATAAATACTAGAATAATAATATATAATTTTTCTGCATGATTTTTATTGTTTTATATTGGGGTGAAATATGATCGTAACAGGTTTAGATCGGTTTCGTGGCTTTATAGTGACATTGCGTCTCATTGGTAGCCGACACATTACATCACTGCTCATTTGCATAAACATAAACTTTTTAGTTTCATCACATCCAGTGCTGGAAATCTCTAACTCTTAGTGAAACTAAATGATGGTTACTTTTACGCCGCAAATTTGCCGTCATTGTGAACGTCCTTTCAGAGAAACTATCAAGTATCTCTGCGTCATAAAAAAGTGTGAAGGAGTGGAAAGGCATTTTTGTTGACCAATTTAGCCCAAACAGCTATTTATTGTGTGGGCCCTGAGGTAACGCTCTTTGCCCGGCTGTCACTTAGCAACAGGCTATTTTCAATATAAATGCTTCCTGTGGCGTGTGGAGCACCTATCCGACAGCAGCGGCGCAGCTGAGACTCGTGTGTGAGCTGTGGACTTCACACACACACTCTCACACACACACTTATTGTCCGCTAAAGACAGTACAGCAGCCAGACGAACTGACCTGTGAGTTTGCCCAACACTGGCATCATGAGGAAGAGGCGTGCCACCGCCGGGCCGCTCTGCCCGTATTATGGCCACAAGGTGGGAGATACGCCATGTTCTTTCTGTTTGTTGCTAATATCTGTACACTAGCAGTAAAAAGTTTGGATGCACTAGATGAAAATGTTTCTCCTGTTGGGTTTGCATGCATGCTTAAAATTAATTAGACAAATATACATTGTGCCTACCTGTGTTTCTTTACAAACCTTTATTATTATTATTTTTTTTTTTAGAAATGATGTAATAATAATTCAGACTATTACACCACTGTATTAGTAGTGGATCAGAAATTGTTGTTTGTTTTTATTTATTTCAAAGTTTTGATAACTTGATTTTTTTTTTTTTTAATATTCAGAATAAAAAAAACTTTTGACTTTCGATTTTTCTTTTTTAGAAAAAACTCAACTCAGATGCATTTTATGCAGATTTTATTTTAGTGTCCTTGATGTAGTTTTTTATCAATATTTCTTTTATATATTTTTAAAATATTTTTTTATTTTATTTTTTTTATTATTTTTTTTTGTTTGTTGTTGGTCTTCTTACATTTTTTCCTAAATATGTCTGTATAGTTTTTAGTAAGTTTTAGTTTTTGTTAATTTAGTTAATTTAATACTTCAAGTTAAACTAAAAGAAAATAGAAAAATAACTTTGGCAACTTGGCAATAAATGTAAGATTTTTATATTTTATTTTATTTAATTTTTGTATTTTATTTTGAATTTCAAAGTTTTAGTATTTTTGTTGTGTTTTTGTGTCATTTCTTTTTAATTTATTTAAATATGTACTTCAACTTAAAATAAACAGAAATGTGCTTGACAAGTAGCTAAAATAATTTACATTTTTTATAATTTTTATATTTTGTTTTTCATTTTAATTTCAGAGTTCAGTAGTTTTTGTTATGTTTTAGTTTTTAGTTTATTTATTTTTAGTTAATTTAGTGCTTCAACTTAAACTAAACGAAAATGAACAATGTTACATTGGCAACTAGCTGAAAAAAAAGATTTTTTAATATTTTATTTTATTTCATGTTAATTTTTTATTTTAATTTCAAAGGTTTTGTATTTTTGTTGTGTGGCTTTGTCATTTTTATTCTTTTTTTAAATACATCTATATAGTTTTAGTTTATTTAGTTTCATTTTAATTTCAAAGTTCAGTAGATTTTATTACATTTTAGTTTATTTATTTGTAGTTAATTTAGTACTTCAACTTAAACTGAACATGTAAAAAATGTTGGCAACTGGCTGAAAATTTTTTTATATATATTTTATTTTATTTCAGTTAATTTTTTCTCATTTTTATTTTTTAATGGTTTTAGTTTTAGATAATAATCCTGCTTGGATGTCACTCACTCACAATCTATTAAGCAAAGGGATCCACAGGGATCCATCTGTGATTCACAGCGGCTCTTGGTCTTCCAAGGCATCAAGTGGAAGGATTTCTCTGTCATACAGTATTTCCTGTGAATCACGCCGTGTGTTTTTGTGGAGAGGGAGATTTGTGGTACGTCAGGGGAGCTCAGAGGTGCTGTAAATCACTAGTCCACTTACAGATTTGTCTGTGTCTCGATCACCTTCCCAGCTCACCTCATGCAGCAGCCCGTGTGTGATACAATGACAAAATTTATGTTTTTAACCTTTGCACGGAGAAGAAATGGAACGAGATCAAGTATAATATTTAGATTCAGAGCTGGAAGCTCATTGGATTCAGATCATTAGCTTCAGTAATGTTTGAGTCAGGAATAAAGACGTCTGCATCCAGCATCACCGCAGTCAGACGTCACTGAATTTGTGGGACGCCACAAAATCTCAAGTAACCCGCCTATAAAAACCACCTTTTTTTTCAACAGCGCACTTTATTGACATGGTTTGTAGTTTAGATAGACGTTTAAAAACACTTGGCTCTCGCTCAAGTGTCAAAGCGGTGTGACATAAACTAATTACGGACTCCTTCCGCCACTTCAGCGTCATGAAGTGAAGTAAGAAGCCTTTAAAACGCTGCTCTTTCCACAAACAGCCATTAACATTCTTGTGTTGTGAGGACCTCGGGCAGCTCACTTCATTCACAATTTAGTTCTGCTGTAATTTTTATGATGCCGTTGTGACACGTCGGCTGTTAAAACCGCAGTCGTGGGGCGCAAAGCGGTGGCGATACGCAATCGGAGAAGTGCTGACGGTTTGTCACGCTTGTTTTGAGTCGCTTCGCAGGCTTAAAAACTCATTCTCATGCAAAAACATGAATACACTCCACCAGCCGAGACTGTGATATCAGTATCGGGTTGGCTGAGCATTCAAATCGCACAAGGCCTTTGTTTGTGTGTGCTTTGTTTGTGCATATATTGTGTATATGTTTGTTTCTACTCATGTACACTACTACTCAAAGGTTTAATGTCAGTAAGATTTTTTTTCAGCAAGGATGCTTAAAATTGATCAGAAGTGATGGTAAATAAAGATACAAAAAGAGAAAGTTTATAATGAACTTTCTATTCATCAAGCAATCGTGAAAAATTTTGTGGTTTCCACAAAAAAACATGAGGCAGCACAACTGTTTTCAACATTTATAGTAATAAAAATCTTTCTTGAGAATTAAATCAGCATGATGGATCATGTACACTTAACACTGGAGTAATGATGCTGAAAATTTAACTTTGCATCAAATGAATAAATTACATTTTTAAGTATTTTCAAATAGAAAAGAGTTATTTTAAATTAGAATAATATTTCAGAATTTTTACTGTATTTCTGATCATAGGTCTGTTTGAAAATATTTTGTTACTGGTCTACTCAGTTTGAGACATTTTCATTTTCAAATTTCATTGGCTGTTAAACTAAGGCTGTAGCTCATCTGATAGCCTATTATTTGTGTGTTGGTATCTACTGAAGCCTTATGATCACAGTAGCAAGAAGACAGATGTGTAATTGGCTAGTTGCATATCTCCGCCATCTTGGATTTTCAGTCTATTAAATAAGATATGCACTGCTATTATCGCTATACTATATATGTTAATTGAGCCAGTGGCATTTGAGACTTATGTATGTTTGGGTTTGGTGAATGAATGAAATACACTAACATGTAAATCACTACTGTTTGCGAAATGAAAGTTAAACTCATGATGTAAAACAATGTCATTTTCCCTTACCAATTATGTAAATATTTAATTTCCTCCTGATTTTGCATTGAAATATGACTCCTACATGTATATATATATATGTGACCCTGGACGACAAAACCAGTCTTATGTTGCACGGGTTTATCTGTAGCAATAGTCAAAAATACATTGGATGGGTCAAATTTATCGATTTTTCTTTTATGACAAAAATCATTAGCATATTAAGTAAAGATCATTTTCTATGAAGATATTTTGTAAATTTCCCAACTTATATATATTAAACCTACTTTTTGATTGGTAATATGCATTGCTATGAACTTCATTTGGACAACTTTAAAGGCGATTTTCTCAATATTTTGTTTTTTTTGCACCATCAGATTCCAGATTTTCAAATAGATGCATCC
Organism: Labeo rohita; assembly: GCF_022985175.1. Lineage (NCBI taxonomy): Eukaryota > Metazoa > Chordata > Actinopteri > Cypriniformes > Cyprinidae > Labeo > Labeo rohita. The sequence goes on from NC_066872.1 coordinate 44,282,172, forward strand.
CGGGCAAATATTGTCCTTTCCTAACAAACCATACATCGATGGAAAGCATATTTTTTCAATTTCAAGAAATGTACACTTATGACTGGTTTTGTGATCCAGGGTCACATATATACACAAACATGCATATACACTATAAAACGATACAAGCGTTGTCAGTGTCAGATTGTAGTTTTTGAGAGAATTACAGAAAGCCCTCATTTATGCAGTATTCAGACGGGACAGGACAGTCCTGGTGTGCCGTGTAAGTCAGCGTAGAGTAAGGGAAACATCTCAGCTGGTGCGGCGTGAAGGGTTCTTCCTCTTTCACGCCTCACTGCACCTCGGCATCTGCGCGGCGGCTCCGCGTGACACCCTCGCGTGTGCATGTTCCTCTGAAGAGCCGAGTGTAGAAACACGTGCCCGCGAACGCGGTGAATCAAAGCCCTCGCTTTTGCTTTCATGCACATTTGCATCCCATCGGCCAGCGTGTTTTGAATGCATATGCACAGAGAATAACCTGACTCAGCATCTCTCTGTGTCTGCTTTAAGCCCTGCGATCAATGAGACACTATTAGAGGACTTTTCCCTCCCGGCTGTCCTGTACCGCCAGTCACAATGGCCCTGATCAACCTGGACGGATCGATACGGTTTCCACCAGCAACCCCCATTTTGTTCCCTGGATGTGTTGTTGATATCACCTATGCACACACACATACGCACACAGACACCGTCGCACTAATCCGAGGACATTAGCCGTCGAGAGAGTCCATTTCGGCCAGGTAATGGGCAGATTTGGCTATCACAGGATGTCATAAAGGTTGCGCTGAAGAGCGAGATAATGTGTGTTTTTTAAGGCCGGGCTCTCTGGGATCAGTCAGCCGCTCTCCAAGCCAAAGTGCTTGAGCAACTTTCCCATAAACACCTCTCTTGTTTTATTCCGTGGTAAAACACACAAACACACACGTGCTAAAGTTTAAGAGAGCCCGAGTTTGGTTTTACAGGCCATTGTTTGCACAGAACATCCTCTTGTTTGACAAGCTCGTCGGTGACTCACGGCTCTTGATATTGGTTGCGCCGGACGCTGTTTTGATAACGGATTGAAACGGGAGGAGAGAGAGAGGGAGAAAAAATGTAATGAAAGGAAGGAGCTGAAAGACTCCCACGCAAGGAGCGATGTTGTCTCAGTCCACTTAACCTCGCTCTCCGTGCCTGCTATATTTAATCGCCCTTTTTTGCTTCCCGGCAGTCCGTGTGTGACCCTAGTGGAAGACGTGAGTAACACAGAGAGCAGAGAAAGTGTTTCTCACTCTCTCCACAGCTGGAAAGACGGATTTCTGTCTCCAGACATTTCTCATAATCTGTCAGGAACATGCACAGGTCACATTTCACCCCGCAATTAAAATACTTAAAGATTTTTGGTCACACTGTCATGACAATTCAAGCACATTTAATTTGTGTTTACTTTTACAGTCGAAGTCAAACGTTTCCATACTCCTCACAGAATCTGCTAAATGTTAATTATTTTACCAAAATAAGAGGGATCATACAAAATGCATGTTATTTTTTTATTTAGTACTGACCTGAATAAGATATTTCACATAAAAGATGTTTACATATAGTCCACAAGAGAAAATAATAGTTGAATTTATAAGAATGACCCTGTACAAAAGTTTACATACACTAGATTTTTAATACTGTGTTGTTACCTGAATGATCCACAGCTGTGTTTTTTTGTTTAGTGATAGTTGTTCATGAGTCCCTTGTTTGTACTGAACAGTTAAACTGACCATTGCTGTTCATAAAAATCCTTCAGGTTCTACAAATTCTTTGGTTTTTCAGCATTTTTGTGTATTTGAACCCTTTCCAACAATGACTGTATGACTGAGAACAGCTGAGGGACTCATATGCAACTATTACAGAAGGTTCAAACACTCACTGATGCTCCAGAAAGAAACACTATGCATTGAGAACCGGGGGGTGAAAACTTTTGAACAGAATGAAGATGTGTACGTTTTTCTTATTTTGCCTAAATATCATATTTTTTTTCATTTAGCACTGCCCTTCAGAAGCTGCAGAAGATACTTGCATGTTTCCCAGAAGACAAAATGAGTTAAATGTACCCTGATCTTCAAATTCAAAAGTTTTCTTAATGCATTGTTTTTTCTTCCGAAGCATCAGTGAGCGTTTGAATCTTCGGTAATAGTTGCATATGAGTGCCTCAGTTGTCCTCATTGGATCTCAAAATCAAAAACCAAAGAATGTGTGGGACCTGAAGGATTTTTTTTTTGAAGAACAGCGAGCAGTGTAACTGTTCAGGGGACTCATGAACAACTATCACCAAACAAAAAAAAAAACAGCTGTGGATCATTCAGGTAACAACGCAATATTTTGAATGGGGTCATTTTTATAAATTCAACTATTATTTTCTCTTGTGGACTATCTGTAAACGTCTTTTATGTGAAATGTATTATTCAGGTCAGTACTAAATTAAAAAAAAAAAACAATATGCATTTTGTATGATCCCTCTTATTTTGCTAAAATAATTAACATTTTGCAGATTCTGCAAAGTGTGTATTTTGACTTCAACTATATATAATTATATTCTATATAATATATAATTGTAATTGATTTCTTTTTTTCCCATAAAGAAAATTTGGTAACAGTTTACAATAAGATGTCACAGTTAATAAAAATAAATTTTTTGTTCATGTTAGTCCACAGTGCATTAACTAATGTTAACTAGCACAACTTGTGATTTTAATAATGCATTAGTAAATGCTGAAATTAACATGAACTAAGATTAATAAATGCTGTAAAAGTATTCATTCTTTTTTTTTTCTTTTTTTATTATTATTATTATTAGTTTTTTTAGGTAAAATGTGACCTGGACATGCTTTTGCAAGATTCATCTACACAAACAATAAATGAATCAGAGAAAACATTGCCATTTTCCCACAAGGGTCACTTGCAGGCCCCCTGCTGTGGGTCGTGAGGTCGTGACCTGCTGCTGCGGGAGGCAGGACGAAAGATGCTGAGGTCACATCACTCTCCTCCTCATCCACATGCAGCTCTCATTAATACTTCACCACTCTCATAACTCCTGACCTGTGCCGACTCTTCTCGCCAATGAAGCGATGAGCCAGCCCGTTTCCGACAGTTAAAACCAAACCCAACAGCCATTCTTTTTCCAAATATGCACAACGGCAGACAGTTTCTGTGTTTACATAGTTTTTCGCGGAAGCTCACGATCCGAATCTCTCTTATGTAGTGTTTTGGCATGTGACAGCGGCTAGCTCTGAGATATGTAGCGTGACGCTGCGCATACATCCTCCACATGTTCTCGCTTTAGTGACTCACGGCAAGATGACGGATGTCAGAGGAGTCCTGGAAAGCTTTTTTTTGTATGTCACACTCCCTGTGTGTTTGAGTTTGTCATTCCAGCCGTGCTCTTACTTTGCCCTGAACGCAGCGGCTAATTACTGCATCTCACTTTTGATGCACCTTGATTTTGATGCGAGAGAACAGCACAAGATGGACTTTTTTACTGTATGAAGCGTTATTATGGTACATAGACTCGTATTTTGGCCAGAAGTTGTGGTTTGAAGTTTAAAACGTCTTAATGATAGATTTATTTCTTACAAACACGCAGCTTTTGGTTTCTCAAGATGTTAATTGATGGGCTGGAGTGGTGTGGTTTACTTGTGGATTACTGTGATGTTTTTATCAGCTGTTTGGACTCTCATTCTGATGGCACCCATTCACATTCATTGGTGAGCATTCATTGGATGACCTGAAGGTGAAGAAAGGGCAAATTGTAATTTTTTGTTGAACTATTCTTTAAATGCAAATGAATAGCACACTAATAGTTATTGCCCATAATTTTTCATAGTCATTTATTACATAATATGAAATATAAATTCAGTGCAATAGGCATGTTTTCTGCTGCTGTTTTCATTGACCTGCCTCAAATGCAAAACCTGCTTCAAATGCAGAAAAACAGCCAAATCATTCCTGAGCTCACTAGAAATTTTGTTTTCTGTTCATGCAGTGTTTTCAAACCCATGCATTTGCATAATACATCATTTGTCTATAACACAAACATGTGCATTTTCATCAGAGTGGACACTGAAGTGTGTACAGAAAATGCAGTACACAACATATTTTACCATGATTATGTTTGCTGCATAATCATAATAACATAATCACGAAATTCTGTTTACATGAGCCTTAAATTAATCTCAGTTCTGCTTTAATCGCATTATGAACATAGTCAGTATGTGTTTGACCATATTTGCCTGCCACTGCAGTGTTTTTCTGATTTGTTGTATAGAATGATGTTTCAGGACTTTAGATATGGTAACTGTACAGTTAATATGCTAAACAAACCAGTTTGGTCTTGATAGACTGCAATCAGAACAGAATCTATGCAATTTTGCTGTAGCTACAAGCCTAAAATGATCATAGAAGTTTAATCATTTAAAGCTGGATGGAAGATTGAAAATGCAAGATTTTTAGCATGTGCCGAGGTTTGAATTATTAGTCCCATCTAGCCTTCGTGATCTGTTTTAATGCAGCTCTATCTAATTTTGCATTATTCACCAAGGGTAGTTTCTTCGCAGGGGCCTGTGGCAGAGAAAATCCCGTACAGTAAGACCGGACTGAGCGCCTAATGCGTGCAGGTGTGTGTTTAATACACAAACAGAGGGCGAGTATAAACCGACCCGCTGACGCGAACTCGTTGCCATGGCAACCACTCATCCGTCAGCCTCACGTGCACCGCGCTGTCAACGGCACATGAGCTGACAGAATGAATCAAGGAGTTTCAGGTGGAGAGAAAAAAACGTAAACAAACACATGCGTCGACTCGGCTGTCAGTATCCTGCATCTCTGTTTCCTGTTTGGTTCGTGCACATCTCGTATAAGATTTATGAGATTATCAGCAGATTGTCTCCATTCAGAGTGTCTTTTAAAATATTTTTATTTTTTACGAAAATAATTACACAAATTTGTTGTGAAAAGTATAAAAAAAAAAAAAATTAAAAAAGAAAAGAAGCCTATTTGTTATTTATAAATTTTGTTAGTGGTGCTTGCTTGCAATACACTGAAAAAATCTATTTTCATTTTTATATTATTGGTTTTATTATTATACTTAGAAATTGTTATGCTAAAGCATAGTAAAGAAACATTTTCTTTTAAGCAAAAAATCATTGGGATATTAATATATTTATTTTTTATTATATTTCAATTATAATAGTAAACTGTCTGTACAAATTGCTTACTGCTCAGTAGACATTAATGTGTGGATGGTCATATGTATTTGAGTCATGATTATTTCTGAATAAGCTATTTTTGCAGCTTAGTTTCAAGCAATTGTTTGTGTATGTACATAGCATATCAAAGAAGAGGCATAGGAACAACCGTACTGACTTTGCTCATGAATATTAATTATGTGACGTTCACCCAGTAGTCCTGACTGATTGGCTTAAATACAGAGGCTTGGTTTTTGTGTGTTTGTGTGTGTGTGTCTATCTGCTTCAGCAAAGACAGATGAATCTCAATCTATAAATATAATTTTTGCAATTCCATTTGAAGACTTAAGGAGTGCAGAAATGACACGCTTTGTTGTTCAGGGCTTTTTGGGATCTTTGAAATGAAGCACGTTCTGTTGGCATCTGAACATACGCCCCTCCAGATGCTTCCTGTCGTGAAGATGCTCTGAGTTTTGAAGATCTCTCTCTTTTTCTTTTTCTCTCTTTCTCGAACAATGACCGTCCGCACGGCCCAATACGAGCAGCCATCCGGCCTAATGCAAGTCAGTTTCTCCTTCCTCCATTAGTTATTCTCTGTATGTGTCAGTCCTTCATCTGCTTTTGATGTGCCTCTCTCTCTTTCTCCATTGTGCGTGTGTGAGTACTGTATCCCGTGGCCGTTTTTGAGGGCTAGTGAAGAAAGACCGAGTGTGAGCCGTGTTTTAACTGTGTCCTCTTTCTGGTTTCTCCTGTACTTCTCGTGACCTCCTTCTCTCTTGCCTTCGAAATCTCTCTCTCTCTCTCATTCTCTGTGTGTCTCTCGTTCCCCCGTGTGTAGCAGTGCGGCGTCACTCTCTGCGTCAGTGTGCCATTACGTCAGCCCTGCATCGCGTCACCGCTGAGGTGCAGATGAGCTAACGTTGCTTTTTCTCTCTCCCCCCTTTGTCTCTTTCTCTCCCGCTACCTGTGCGTTTAACTCTATCTCTGCCTTACGCCAACTTCCTGTCTCTCTCGTCCAGTCTTCGGGCACCAGCGTGACGGTGGACATCGCGGTGATGGGCGAGGCCCATGGACTGATCTCAGATCTGCTGGCTGACCCCTCCCTCCCGCCGAACACCTGCAGCACCCTACGGGCCGTCAGTAACCTGCTCAGCACCCAGTTCACCTTCCAGCCGCTGCACCACCGGCCGCGCCTGAGCCCCCTGCTGGCCTTTAGCGACGGACACACCTGCTCCGACTCGGAGGAGGCGCCGGAGAAAGGAGAGAAGCTGGCCATTTCGAAGGTAAGGCCACACCCTCTCAGGTAGCAGAATTTGATCGGTAAATTGGCCTTTGCTGAGCCCCGCCTAAAAAATACAATTGACCTTTGCAGCTGTTGTGGCTCCGCCCCTTTTTTCCATTTCCATACATTCATAGAAAACTGTGGGCGGGACTTGGTTCTGGCTAGTTGTTGATTGGCTGTTGAATTGTGAGAGGAGGTGCCAGAGAAAGGAGAGAGGCTGGACATCCCATAGGTAAGGCCACACCCTCTCAGGTGCTGAAATTTGGTTGGTAAATGGCTTTTTGCTAAGCCCCACCTTAAAAATATAATTTATCAATCTGACCTTTGCAGCTGTTGCAGCTCAGCCCACTTTGTTTCCATTCTCATACATTTTTTTTTTTTTTTTTTTATCTAGTGAGAAATCTGTATTGACTTGATTTTATCCATCAGTCATTAATTTGATGTTGATTATAGAAAACTGTGGGCAGGACTTGGTTCTGGTTAGGTGTTGATTGGCTGTTGAGTGTGAGAGGAGGTGCCATAGAAAAGAGAGTGTCTGGACATCCCGTAGGTAATTTGATTGGTAATTTGCTCTTTGCTAAGCCCTGCCATAAAAATATGACTGACCTTTGCAGTTGTTGTTGCCCCACCCACTTTTTTCCACTTCCATACATTTTGATCCATACTTTCATAGAAAACTGTGGGTGGGACTTGATTCTAGTTATTGATTGGCTGTTGAGATGTGAGAGGACGGGTCAGGGAAAGGAGAGAGACTGGATATCCCTTAGGCCACACTCTCTCAGGTGCTGGAATTTGATTGGCAATTGGCCCTTTGCTAAGCTCCGCCTTGCAAATACTATTTACCAATCTGACCTTTGCAGCTATTGTGGCTCCGCCCACTTTTCCCATTTCCATACATTTGGTGATAGTGATTGAGAAATCTGTATTGTGACATAAATTTAATTTTAACAAATTATTGTTAAAGAAATAGATATGCGTGTGAATTCACTCTATCCATCAGTGGTTGATTGGATGTTGTTAAGCCCCGCCTTAAAATACGACTGACCAGTGGCATCACCCACTTTTTTTCCATTTCTATTAAGATTCTTTTTTCCTTTGTGACGTACATGTGCATTTAATGAATTAATGACGTAGAAAAATGTGGGTGGAACTTGGTTCTGGTTAGTTGTTGATTGGCTGTTGAGATGTGAGAGGAGGTGCCAGAGAAAGGAGAGAGGCTGGACATCCTGTAGGTTAAGGCCACACCCTCTCACCCAATCGTTGTTTTATTTACAGTTTAGAAAATTTGTTTTTGCAGTGTATTATCAGAAGGTTTTTGCACTTTCGTAATGGAGTTGCATGGAAGTCTGTGTGTTTGAATAGTCTTGCATAGAATTTCATTGAGAAATTATCCAAAAATACAGTAAAACTTTCAGTACAGCACTGAGCAGTATACATTTCATTAAATATAAATCACAAATGCTTTGACATGCCACTATTAATTCAAGCCCAAGTATGAGTAATATCCAGTCACTTTATGAGCCCATTTTACTGAAAACCACGCCGTTCGTTCTGTAACTACAGGACGTTCTGTAAAGCTTGTCTTGCAGGGAGCAGAGCTTAGTGCTGGGTCAATTAGGCTTTCATTTGTGAAAGTGGTTTTTCACCATCTATGGTGTTTTTGCATTATTTCTTAGCATTGCTGCAGCAATTCATGAATGGGTTGCGTTATCTTGGTGGAGCCAGCAAAGACTTTGAGACAAAAGAAAAAGACTCCATTGTGTTTAATGGTTTACTGCCACGGCCAATGCTCTGTATTTTTCATCACACACACACACACGTTCCTTCCTCATTCACGCCAGCATGGCAGGTCTCTAATGTAGCGGACAATGACGCACATTCTCACAGAAGCCTTTTAATGTTTCACCAGCACCGCAGTTAAAAATGCATGCCGGCACTTAAAGAGTAGGTGAGGCAAAAGTCACTATCCGTCTCTCCAGCGCTTTTCCCATGCTGCAGTGCTCAGCAAACAACATTAAGAGATGTTTATTAAAGCCCATTCATTACACCTGGTCCATATGTAGGTCACACCGCGCTACGCTGTGATATTGAACAGAATTCCCAGCGCCAGCCTCTTTTATTTTTCCACAGCGTATATAATGTGATATTTTGGCAGCGTGAAGAAAAACACGAGCGAGTCTGCTTCTTTAAGCGGCGTTTTATCTGTCAGAGCCGCAGCTGTGTCAATATCGGAATAAAAACGGCACGAAACGCAACTGATGGTGACACGATTTTCGTGGAAGGTCACATAGTTGTGGCCTGTCTCGGTGTCCAGTTTGGCAGCGGCGCGTTTGGCAGGAAACGGGGCTTTTTCGCATAAATCCCAAATCACTTTTCCTGTATATTTGAACTCGGCAAAGAAAAACACTTTTCCTAAGGTGTTACATTTCTGCAGCGCTGCTGATCGGACGTCCATTTCTAGTAAACATGCGGCACGCTTACCGTAGGTCAGAAACCTTTAACGCATTATACATGCATGAGCTGCCCGCCTTAGAAAGTACTATTAAGATTTAAAGGCTGATTCCTCCGGTATTTTCCTACTTTAGGATTTCGAGCGAGTGCATACCTTTGTAGCAGATGTTTAAAATGCTAATCTATTCGAGAAGTAATAGGAAAACTAAGTTGTTGAACTGACCGGTTCACTGCACTCTCAAGACCTGAACTATTCCCTGCAGGTTTTGTTAGTTTTTGCTAAGGCGTTATAGCTACAAAATAATAATTGTGTATGTTTTCAGCCTAAATCTAATCAAAGCTAAATAAACTCAAGGACAAAGCAATTTCTTAAAATTTGTAAATAAATAAATGAATAAATAAATAGATAGTTCAGTTAATTAAAAAATGAATAAATTTGAAACATTACAAACATAATGTGCACCAATATAAAATATATCTTTATAAAAAAAATATATTTTACATGCAGTACATAAAAGTAAAGCATTTTTTTACACTTGCTAAAAAATTGCTAAATATATTTCAGGAGCAATTTCACATCTCTTCAACATTTTTTATACCTGTAATCACTGGTATTTTGCTGCAAAATGACAAAATGATTAGTGTTGAGAAGACTGATGCTGTGAGCTGGTGTTGAGGGTGTGATTTGAGCTCACGGTAGGAGGCTAGTTTGTGCAAAAATGCTTAAGTGGTTGCTGGAAAATGTGCACTGTTACTGTTTAATGAAGGGTTGTGAGGTTATGTGGGTGATGTGGGGGTTTTTTTGTGTGTCCATGGTCTGAACTGGTATTAGATAATTAATTTAAATCATATATGTTTGTGACCTGCATGTAAAAAGTGTTGATATTTAGATGCAGATATTTGGCGAATCGTGAGAAACCTGTCAAGGGTCATGTTAATATCTTAATATTAAAGGTTAAAAAAGTGAGGAATTATTTTTTGCATGAGGAAAATGAGGCCTGTTTTTAGGAGCAATTATTATTTTATTTTTAATAGATTTAATAATTCCATTCATTTAGAATATTGAATGATAATAATGAACACATTATGCAGTAATAGTATTTTTTTAATAATTAATATAATTAAAATAATCACCAGTATAAAGGTTTTATTTTTAAAATAATTTATCATTATTTGTTTTTAAATTGTGATAGTTTTGCAATGTTGTAAACAATTTGGAGTGTAAATGTACTTAATTTTCTAAGAAAATAATGCATTTTATTTTATGATCTATTTTTAATAGATTTAATAATTGTATTTATTTGGAATATTGAATGACAAGCACATTAAAAAAATAGATTAATAATCTTTTAAACCAGTATAAAGGCAGCACATAAAATACTGTCATTATGTATAATAGTTGTTAATTTTTTTAAATAATATATCATTTTTTATTTTTCATTCCAGTGAAGAAAACACAGTTTTTAAATTGTAATAATTTTGCAATATAGTATACAACTTGGAGTGTATATGTACTTATTTTTTTAAGAAAATAATAGCATAATATGCCTTCATTGTCCTAAAATAACTTATTTTTGGCTAAATGTAATTTAATATGTTGACATTTTCTTGACAGTTCTTGACAAATGTGCTTAATTGTTAAGAAAACATGTTTGTGGACTGCATGTAAACAATGTTGATGAATGTTGATTGACAATTAAGCATATTAATGCAGCAGAAGTAATTTATTTTTAAATTAATAATAATAATAACAATCAAAAACAAAGCAAAAAAAGCTAAAAAATATATATATATATATACCACCATGATGTATAATTGCTTTATCAGTTAAATAATATATATATATATATATATATATATATATATATATATATATATATATATATATTGCATACCAGTTAAGTCTGTACAGTTTTTAAATTGTGATCATTTTGCAATGTACTGTAGTAAAGAATTCGGTAGTTAGATGTGATTAATTTTCAAGAAAATGTTAGCATGATGCCCCTTAACAATCCTAAAATAGCTTAATTTTTATTTAATTTAATACCATTCTCGACAGATTTCCTCATGTAGGTTAGTTAAGACTGTAATAGGGGAACAAAACTCCAGCTGTCACACCAGCTGAAAGAAGCAGGTTCAGTCGGACACCGCAGAACCCTGATCGGACGAGACTCGGCTCACAGACACCTGAGCGCTGAACTTCTGCAACACTGACAGTCTGTCTGTATGAGAGAGAGACGCCACGGCAAGAAAGGAGATGCACGTCCCGAGCACCTTCTCAGACGTGAGGCCTGCTACATCCACTCAAACATGTTCCTCCCAACTCCAGCTGACAGCCGCTCCGGCTGAATTAATATCAGACGCTCGGATCGTGCAGATGTTTTCGTGTTTGTGGCTATAGATTGTTGCATGAGAATTTTCTTGAGCTAAAAATACACATGTGATTTGTGACTTCTGACCCCAGCGCTCACCCCATGTGTCTGTAACGGGACGGTGCTGGTCTCCCAGAATGCCCAGGGCATGTACTCGGGGCGGTTGGGAGATTAGGGTCGGGGGCGCGCGGATGTGCCCTCTGGTTCTCTACGTGGGCCGAAACCCTGCGCTGCATCTGAAATATTCATGCAGCTGCCAGGAGAGTTTCTTCCCTACTCTGACTCTCAGGGTAATGCAGTTCTCAAACTTTTTGTGCACCATTGTGCAATTTTAAATCATCAAAAACATACTTTGATACGTAAATGCAGATAAAAGCATTAACCAGTGCAGTGCAAGTCATGCGTTACGGTTGTGGAGTTTCTTTGAGATATATTAAATGTGCCATTAACCAGATGTGTTATTCAGATGACAAACACGCTGAAACTTTCTCAGCAAAATTCTTTCCAAACTATTGTTTCTCCATGACGCTAGTTGACCTGCTAGAGGAAACTGCCTGAAAGTTACTTTAATTCTCACTGCACTGTAATTTGCATTGCATTGAATTTAAAGGGATAATCCACACAAAATTAAAAATAGTTATCATTTACTTGTGTTAAGACTGTTTGTGATACTGTTTTTATAAGTTAAATGTATTCATATAGATTTTAAATTTTAATTTGTTTTGCATATTTAGTCATTTTTATATTTTTATATTTTAGTTACAGTTATGTCTATGTTTTTCCTTCTTTTTTTTTTTTAAGTAAGTTTTTTGTTTTTTATTGTTTGTGCAAGTTTTAATTATTTAATGGATCAAGTTAGCTACAGTATTTATGTATTGTATTTCAGATTATTTTACGTTGCATTGCCAGGGATAATCTATCCAGAAATAACAATTGTTGTAATTTACTTAACTCCAGTGCTATTTTAGTATAGCTGAGTTACTGTTGTAGATTTATTAATATTTTGAATTGTTTTTTAATATATTTTAGTTATATTAATTTATATTTTAATTTTTAATATTTCAGTTTTCATTTGTCATTTTTAAATGATTTTTATATAATTATATATATTTGTATAACTGTATATAATTTATTTCAAATAATAAATTTTTATTTGTTGTATTTTTTGTCTTTTTTAATATGCATATATAGTTTTATTAATATTTTGAATTATTTAATTTCAATATTTGAATTATATTAATTTATATTTAAATTTGTAATATTTTACTTTTTAATATTTATTTATATTTTATATTTACTTTTAATTTTAGTTAGTTTTAGTTGTTATATTGTTTTGTCAAATATGCCTATATAGTTTTTATTTATTTTTATATTTTAGTTATATTAATTTCTATTTTAATTTAATATTTCAGTTTTTATTTGTAATAATATTTTGTAATTTATTTATTTGTATATATTTTTATATTTATAAACTAAAATTTTATAAATTAAAACATAACATTAAAATTACATTTATAAATTAAAATTAAATGTATATCATTTTTTATCTTTTTTTAGTTAGTTTTACATTTTTAGTTTTCATTTTTTTAAATATGCATGTGCATATGCATTTTTTCAATATTTTAATTAATATGTTAATTTATATTTACATTTTTTATATTTATATATGCATTTCTTTTTTCATTTTAGAGCGTCCTCTCCTTTTAAATGCATTTATCCAGACTGTTTTATTTCGCACAAACGTGCCACATCAGCCAAGCCTTCCGATTGGTTCACAGCTTGTGATGTAAAGAACAAATGCGATGATGCATTTCTCCAGGGTCTTCCATCTGTTCTGCTCCCATTTTCCCATTTGGGGGAAGGGCTGAGTATTCCCTGACGGGCCGCTGTCATCTGCCGCCCTCAGATGTTTGGCTTAACGCACAGACCCGCTCTCCAAATACACACGCTCGCTAAGATTTACATCATTTACGTTAAAAGCGATCCAACTTTAAACTAAACAAGCACTTTGTTTAACAAGCGCGCTGCCAAAAAGTGTTAATTTGGCTCTCGGGTTGTCACACACATGGCTTTATTCTGTCTGGGTCAGTGTTAATTGATTATAATTGGTGATGTGCCTTTTGACAAGCTGCAAAACTGACCTTAGCGGAGAATTTGTGACTGCGAGTGTTTTGCTGCGCTGTCAACTTTGTTTTAGTCTAAACTTGATGTATGTTCTCTCTAAATAACAGCGTTTGAGGCGGAGTTTGCCTCCGGGGCTTTTGAGACGCATTTCTTCCCCGTGGACCACCACCACCTCAGCCACGGGCCTGCCCACCCTTGAACCCGGGCCGGTCAGACGAGACCGCAGTGCCAGCATCAAAGCACCTCACGATGGCCCTTCCAGCAGGTAATAAACACTCCTCTCTTATCCAGTTGCAATAAACACAGCAATCTGTGTTTACCTTTAGTCACTTAGTTCATCAAACTTACACGAATGAACACAACTTAAAGGAACAGTTCATCCAAAAATATGAATTTGCTAAAAATGTGCTCACCCTAGATCAGATTTGGAGAAATGTAGCATTACATCACTTGCTCACTAATGGATGTGAATGGGTGCCGTCAGAATGAGAGTCCAAACAGCTGATAAAAACATCACAAGTACACCACTCCAGTCCAAAAAAATTCACATCTTGAGAAGCCAAAATCTGCGTGTTCCTAAGAAACAAATTCACTATTCAGATGTTTTGGCCTAAAATATGAGTTTGTAATACATATTGATGTCTTTGTGAAAAAGTATTCTGGTTTGAATTAGGAGAGAAACATGCACAGATAAAGCACTGTTTACAAGCCAAAACAGTCCAAAACTTAATTTTTTGGTGGATTTTAATGTGAGAAGACAACAGGGATGGACTTTTTCACTGGAGGAAGTGTTCTTACGGACTTTAATTATTTTAATGCATCAAGTTAAACTAAATGTTTTTTGATTTTTGTATGTGTTTTATTTCAGTTTATTTTACATTGCATTGAAAGGGATAATCTACCCAGAAATGTAAATTTTTGTCATTTACTTAACTCCAGTGCTATTTTACTGTTGTGGTTTTATTAATAATTTTAAATTGTTTTTGTTTTTATATTTTAGTCATATTAATTTCTATATTTTAATTTTAAATGTTTTGTTTTTTATTTGTAATTTTTTAAATTTAATTATATATATATTTTTTCATATAATTTATATAATTTTTTCAAATAATTATAATTAATCTTTTTAGTTCATTTAAAATGTTGTGTTGTCATTTTTAGTCTTTTTTAATATGCATGTATAGTTTTTATTATTATTTTGAACTGTTTTATTTCGATATTGGAATTATATTAAATTATATTTACATTTTTAATATTTCTTTATGTTTTGTATTTACTAATGTAGTTAACGTTTTAGTTGTTATGGAGTGTTTTGTCATTTTTTGCTTTTGTTTTAAATATAGTTTTTTGTTTTTCTTACTAACAAGCCAAAAGCGGCATGAAAGTAAGAAACAAATCCATCGTTAAGACGTTTTTAACCTCAAACCATTGCTTTTGGCTAAAATATGAGTCCATAACACACAATATTGCTGTCTTTAGTGAAAAAGTATTCTAGTCTGAATTAGGAGAGAAATATGCACAGATCAAGCACCGTTCACAAGCCAAAACAGTCCAAAATGTAATTTTTTGGTGGATTTTGATGTGAGAGGAGAATGGAAGTTGACTTTTTCACCGGAGGAAGCGTTATTATGCATTATGGAGTCATATTTTGGCCAAAAGCAATGTTTTGAAGTTAAAAAAACGTCTTGATGGATTTCTCTCTTACAAATACGCAGCTTTTGGCTTCTCAGGATGTTAGCTGATGGGCTGGAGTGGTGTGGATTACTTGTGGGTTATTGTGATGTTTTTATCAGCTGTTTGGACTTTCATTCTGACGGCACCCATTCACTGCAGAGGTTTGATATAGTGATTGCATCACACTTTGTGTTTCTTGATCGCTGGTTGGGTAACCAGCCCAAATCTTTAACTAGTGTTTAGGCACTTAAAAATGACTGAATGTCATTGCAAAATTGCATTTTTTATTCAGTGTCTTTGGTGTTTTAGTGGATAAATGAAAGGCAGGTGTCCTAGCAGAGAAACCATTTGCAAACACAAAAGCATCCAGTTACTTCATTTTGAAGAATTTTATGTATTGTTTGATGATTTCAGAGCTAACAAACAGCTTATTCACGAAATGTTTTGTTTGAGAAGTGTGCTTATGCAGTCTAAACTGATGTGATGTTTTGTAATCTAATGCAATTCGTCCAAATACTTCCCGGGCCGCTGTATGTGACTCATGAAGTGTTTTGAAGCAACAATACATACTTTCTGAAAATATGAGTCCATGGAGATTTATCTGAAAGCACTTCATCCGTTTGCCCTCATTTTGTTTTGTTTGTCATCATTGTCTGGTCCGTTAGTGTTTCGCACAGCTGTTACGGATCGCTGTCAAAAGCTTGAACTTTCCAGAGCTCCTCCGCGCTGCCTTACTCACTCCATCTGAATGTTTGATTCAGATTTTATAATGTCCATCTTTGGGCATTTGTCCACCTTTACATGTCTTATTTCAGCTTGAGTTATACAGTTCAGTCCATTAATACAGATATCAGATAGCCATCTGCACTGTGTAGACAGAGAGTTTAAAGAGGCTTTCTGGAGACTCGAGAGCCCGGTTGTGTTTAGATTCGGGCCCTGTCGAAATAAAAGCCCCGGTGAAAAATAGAGGGTCACACGGTTGCCTGCATTACCATGTTGAGGCTGGGTTTAAAGTGGCGGGTCTTCTGCGCAGCGTCTTAATGGAGATCTGAAGAGTGTTTCCACAGCAGGAAGCCTGTTCGCTTCCATGTTTTGAAGTTGGCAGGAAAATTCGAGCTTAAATCCCTCTCCAAGAATAAGCCACTTGGACTGTTTTACCCCAGAAATGGGGCATTGTGAACTTTCTCATTTACAAGTTCGCCTCTTGAGGAATAGGATTATGCTGTGTTGAGTTAAAGTGAAGTGCCTTCATCGAGGACACAATGATAAATAAATGTGCGATAAGTAAACACCGGAGCAGGGTTATTATCGTTAACTGAAAATAAAACCATAAAAATAATAAATAAATAAATAAATAAATAAAATTTCAAATTGAAGTACTAAAGTAAAATGAAATCAACTAAAACTAAATACAAAAACTTGATTAAAACTATGTAGAAATGAAAAAAAAATAATTGTAATAAAAAAAAATGACAAACATTAATAAATAACTAAATAATAAATATATAAAATTTTAAGTTAAAATATTAAAGAAACACTAAAACTTGATTAAACCTATATAAAAATTAAAAGAAAATAATCACAAAAATGAAAAAAGTTTAAAAAAATGTAAATCAAAATATGCTGAAAAAAAATATACAGCGTGTGTATATATGTATACACACACACACACACACACACACATAACTATATAAATATACTAAACTGCCACTGCACTGAAGTCTAAACAAAAAAACCACCATCTCTTTGGCAGTAAATGAACATTACCAGGTAAAACCATGAAATATTAATCATGCATTTTCTCCTCTTTTGCAGTTTGGTGAACAGTGATTCATGGAACAACTCTGTTATGCTCAGCCTTTCCAAGAGCAGGTCCATGTCCGCTTCGTACGCTGCCTCCTCCGCCACCAACCACATCTATAGCAAGAGCCGAAGAGGTAGAGCGCTCTGTGTGTGTGTGTTGAGTGAAAGGAGATAAATGTGCTGTGGCGGCGCCAGTGTGATTCCTCTGCTCTCTGACAGGTTACCCTTCTTCCAACATCTCACCTCTGGCTTCACCCTGCCACTCCCCTCCAGTCCAGGGCACTCCGCTCACCAGCCCCACCAACAAAAGCCCTTCAGTGGAGCTGCCGGACGCAGAGCTTCCGCCGGCCGCCGGCCCGCCACCTCGGAGCCCCCACAAAGCCTTAACCCACAGTCAGAGCGCCCCCAGCTCCAGCACCTCACAATGGGTGCCGCCTCCACTTTGTAGCAGGTGAAACTCCACGATTCTGCTGAGCTTTACACGTTTGTGCATTGATTTTGTTTTTTGGAGGGAAATTCATTCAATGTTTAAAGCAGAGCTTCGGGATCTAAAAGCAATGTCAAATTATCTAAAACAGAGCGTCTGTTAATCATTTGCATCTTAGAATTTAAATATTAACTTCATAAATAGTTAATAAACAAATATGCAGGTAGACCATGCACAGAACTCAAATCTATGATTTCATATTTGCACATTAATAATTGAATTCTTATACTTTTTTCATTTTCATATGTATGTTTTTTTAAAACACTGATTGCAATTTAATTAATTTGTATTGTATTATTCAAAATATTTAATAAACATATAGGGGTAGTGTCCACAAAACTTAAATCTGTAATTTCATATTTGTATATTAATTCTCATACTTGACATATGCATTTTTATATCTATGTTTGTTTAAAAAAATCTTGCTGCAATAATTTTTTTATTACATTACCCTAAATATTTAATTAAAAAACATGCAGTTGTCGCACCCACAAAACTATAATTTAATATGTGAATTTAAAAAAGTAATTCTCATACTTGAAATATTCATTTTCATTTCATTTTTTTTATTACATTACCCTAAATATTTAATAAACAATTCTCTAATTCCATATTTCCATTTTAATAATGTAATTTACACACCTTAAATATTATTTTCATATCTATTTTGCTTGAAACTATTTAAAATAAATATACATTTTTTATGCAAAATATTTAATGAACAAACATGCAGGTGTAGCACCCACAAAACTATAATTTAATATTTGCATAAATTGCACAAAAAATGTATTCTCATACCTGAAATATTCATTTTTCATATCTATTTTTGTTTTTTGTTTTTAAAACTGCATCAGATTATTTAAAAAAAAAAATACATTTTATATTTGCTAATTAATAATGTAAGTACTATACTTGAAATATTAATTTTTATATCTGTTCTTGTAAAAAAATGCAATTGATTTAAAATATTTTTTTATTATATTATCCAAAATATTTAATCCAGTTGTAGTGTCCACAGATTAAATCTCTAATTTCATATTGGCTTATTAATAATTTAATTAGCATGCATCTATTTTTGTTAATAACTCTTGTGCCATATTTATTTGACATTTGTTTTTTTATTATATCCTCCAAAATGATACAATGTGTCCACAGAACTATAATTTCATGTTTGCATATTAATTGCATATTAATTTCTTTCTCATAGTTAATTCATATCATATCTGTTTTTAATAACAACTCCATATCTCTTATTATACTCCAGTCTAGTTATTATATTCACTTCATTTACCTAAACATGTGCACCTGCTATGTTTTACAGCTAGTATGTGAGTGATATTGCTGAAAGAACACACCACACCAGTTATAAAGCCCAGTCTTTTATTAAAAAGATCCCCAAACAATATGATCGACCGCTGTTGCGTAAGTCATCCTGAATGTACCAGGAAACGTGTCCATTTTTTTCCCCCTATTAAGTCCATTTGAGGAATTTTGCTCGTTTGGATTCCATGCAGGACTACTAATGAGTCATTTTAAGGGCGGACAGCGAGTTAATATTAATTTTGAGCCCAATTCATCACTCGGGTCACTGTTTCCAAAGATCTGAGCGTATCCTGTGGCCCTGGATGTTGTACAAGAGCGGACTGCAGCTTCAAGCCATTATGTGGTTACTGAACAACCACTGATCATTAACTGTGAAAAATACCCAGCATTGTGTCTAAATATTAACAGATGGACGTACACGGTCAGATCTGCTCTCTCTCTCTATCGGTTTTACTCGCAGTGATCACTAATGTCCTGGCGATGGGACAAGGTCACCTTCCCCTTGGCCCGTAATGAATGCTGGGCACAGAGGAACAGCTTGATTAGGTTCTGTCTGGCTCGCTAATTCAGAGAGCTCAACTAAACAACAGTGACAACGGCTGGTCCTGCACACAAACACACACACACACACTCGTGTGTACAGCACATATCATCAGGGGTTAGTCACCCGGAGAGGACGCCTCTCAATTTCAATGTGAAATATTCAAATCTGCAATCATGAAATGCATACAGTATGCGCGCATCAGCCGTTTCCCAGCTCTCCTAACTCATAAAGCATAAAAACATGAAGCGTAATGAACAGATTCCAGTGCCTGCGACGACAGATAGTGTCTTTTTCTTGTTCTTAAAGGAATGTTCCCAAAGTCAACATGAAATGGCATTCGCAACGCATTTTTCTTCCGTAATATGGCTTATTTCTGTGTGAAAAAGGGTAAAAGTAGAATGTGATTTATTCAATTCCAAGTCATTAAAATTGAACTGATTGTGAAAAAATGAAATTTGATGAAAGCAAATAGCTGTTTTTATTTTGATGAAACTAAATTGCTGATTTTATTATTATTATTATTATTATTATGATTATTATTATTATTATCAACAGTTGTTGTTTTACTAAAACATGAATTATTATTATTATTATTATTATTATTATTAATGTTGTTGTTGTTGCTAAAATGCAACCCCTAAACTAATAAAGGTAAAGAAAACTTAAAACATACACATTTAAACACTTAAAACATTTAAACATAAAATATGCATTATTATTATTATTATTATTATTCCTAAACTAATAAATGTAAAGAAAACTTTTAATAAAACATGCTTTATTTATTTATTTATACTAATAATAAGAATAAAAATTGTTGTTGTTGCTGTTGTTGAAAAATTGCAACCCTTAAACTAATAAGGGTAAAAAAAAAAAACTGAAAACATGAACTATTATTATTACTATTATTATTATAAATAACAGTTGTAGTTGCTAAAATGCAACCCAAACATAAAAAGGGCACAGAAAACTTTTAATAAAGCATGAAAATTTGGCGATTTTTTTTGTTTGTTTGTTTGTTTATTTATTTTTATTTTTTTATTAATTTGTATTTATTTGGAATAACATTAATAGATAAATCATGCACTGTAAGACCAGTAATGTATTGAAGAAGTAAATTGGCATTATTATTATTATTATTATTATTATTATTATTATTATTATTCATTATTGTTGTTAAAACGCAGTATGAAAGCAAATAATGACAGAAAACCTTCAAAAACATTAAATAAATAAATAAATAAATAAAAATCCAAAAACTATGGAATTTGTTAAAAGATTTTTTTATTTACATATTTTATTTATTCATAATTCATTTATTGTGGAATAACTTTAACTGATGAATCATTTACAATAAAACTAGAAACATGTACTGTGGGAAAAAATGATGGTGTTTTTATTTTTAAAAAAAGCAAAAACCTTCAGTAAATCCATTGGGACTTGATTCTGTCGTGGAAATGATGAAAATTGATAAAAGATTTTGGAAATTTTATTTAGTTCTTGTGTTTCTGTATGATTAATTGATTTGATATGAATGGTTTCGTTATGTGTTGTAGCTGTGGAAGACCGTACAGTAAACTGAGACACGGGGACGGCTCCATAGACGCAGGAGATCGAACCCAACAGTCAGGTACCGCCGCCGCCGTCACGTGCGTCTCTGAATTAGCATTTAGATGCATTTCACTTATGATCCATTTTGCTGTTGTGATCTGTGATATTACAGCTGGATCCTGAATTGAATCTCTGAATGAATATGTAATTGGTGTCTTTACGAGTCTTTCAGAGCCGACGTGAAATGTGACGAGAGGCGTAATCAGGTTTTTCAATAACCTTGCAGACGAGCCGCTGATAATGTCGTCAGACTATGACAGCACCTACGAGACCAACCACAGTGACAGCAGCGACTTTGCACAGAACGAGGAAGACGGGGAGGGTCACAGGACGGCCTGCGGGACGTTCCCGTCTCCGGGGCTCGCGCTGGCCGCTCTCATCCCACCGGAGGTAAACACAGCTTTTACCATTTTTTTATGCAGGTAGATGGGTTTTTTGGGCCCAAAAGTATATAGAGTTGCATAATATATGCAGTATGCATAAAATGTGTAATGCACAGAAATATGGCAATAGTTTAGTAAATAAATAAATGTGCATGCAATTCTAAGGGTTTGTTTGTTCCAGTTAAGCTAAACTGTCATCAAATTGTCATCAAAGGCAATCACTGAGCATTTGATCTGCTTTTGCTGTGGTTTGACAACAGCCTCCTTTTGTCTTATATCCTGTTTTAACTACTCTCTGTAGCACTTTCATATGTGCCATTTATGTCTAGAGGGGTTTTTTGTTTGTAAGATGGCACCGTCTGTGATCTGAAATCATTTCCTCTGCAGGATAAACCCATCTTAGCCCCGGAGCCACTGGTGATGGAGGGCCTGGAGCCCCTCATGAATCAGATCAACAACTGGAACTTCCCCATCTTCAGTCTGGTGGAGAAAACCAATGGCAGATGTGGCTGCATCCTCAGCCAGGTGAGACACTGACATCTAGTGGAGATCAAGAGTGTAGACACACCGATGCTGAGCAGAGTTCAACAAATCAACTTTACAACCTCAGATGCATTACTCAATTCTAACAACAATGCATGTAAGATTTGACACCTACTGAGACCAGGATGATTAAATGGCTCATATTTGAACATTATAATACATATTATTAAATAATAAAAATGAGTGTCACTGGAAAGTGCATTAAAAATACATGTTTGTATATTTGTATTTGTTGTGCTTTTTATGCATGTCTAAATGTTGGGGCCAGATTGATTGAATAATACAGTGTCAGTGCAGCACATTTTCAATTTTTCAATTTATGTTTAATATATTTTATTATATTACATAATTATTATATTAATACTTGTTCAGTAATTTATTTGCTAATGTTTTATTGTATCTGCCACCTATATGCATTATACTTTTGTCTAAATGGTGTAACCAGTATAATTAAATTGCTGATATTTGAACATTATAAATAAATAATATATTTTATTAAAAAGAAAAAAAAAATGGTGTCAGTGGATAATGCACATTTATTATTTTTTCTATTTGCATTTTTAAATATATATATATATATATATATATAAATATATATGTATATATGTACTTTTAAAAATTTACTTTTTTGTGCATTGTTTTTAAGTCTAAATGTTGAGGTCAGGAAGATTGAATGAGAATGAATAATAATATATTATACAATAAAACAGTGCATGGAGAACATTTTCTAATTTTTAATTATATTTCTTATATTTTTTTATTATATTATGTTATATTAAATGTTTAGTAAATATTATTGAATAAACATGTGAAATAGTTATTCATTAGTGCACATTTTCTATTTTTTATTGTATTTTTAATATATATTTTTTTATTATAGAACATTGAGTAAGTAATACATTTTATTAATAATAAAAATGACTTTTTAATCTATTTAAAAAATAAAAAAAAAATTGTTCAATTTTTAGTGAATGTTATTGGATAAACACTTTTAAAATAATTGTTCATTATTTGTTCAAATTTAGCTACTTTAAGTACATTTTTATTTTTTTTTTTTTTTTTTTTTGTACTTTTTATATATTGTCTAAAGGTTGAGGCCAGGATGATTACATGGCTGATATTTGACCATTGTTATTAAATCATACATTTTATTACATAATAAAAATGAATTGACAGTGCACGTTTTTTTAAATTTTATTATATTTGTATTATACTGTATACCTTTTTTTGTAAATATTATTGAATAAACAAGTGTAAAATAGCAAAAACATTGACAGTTGAATATTCAGACATGACAAACATAATAAATGTATGAACATATATGAATAATTCAAAGTTTTTACATGTATATAAAACATGTATATATGTCCATTTAAGAAACCATAGCATTATGTTTTGGTTTCTTTTGTTAAATTTCAGACGTGGTTGAGAGATTTGAACCGTTTTCTCCGTGGTTTAGGTGTCTTACCGGTTGTTTGTCGATACGGGACTCTTCGAGACGTTCAAGATTCCAGTGAGGGAGTTCATGAACTATTTCCACGCTCTGGAGAACGGATACAGGGACATCCCATGTGAGTCCTCGTGCTGCAGGAGACAAGTGTACAGAAATATGTTAACAATGAAACACTGATGATGTACAACAGATGCTGTGCACAGGCAGACTCACCTCTAGAGGAATAAATTGCTCTGAATCATCACTTGCGCTACAGTTTTGGTGTGTCGTATCTCCCTCTAGTGGTAGTTGACGGCATTATCGTCTTCCTCCGCAGATCACAACAGGATTCATGCAACAGACGTCCTTCATGCGGTTTGGTACCTCACTACCCAGCCTGTGCCTGATTTACCTACACTGGCATCACTGAGTGAATCAGGTAAGAATCACACTTTATTACTGTTACTATATATTTACTTTAAATACTTCTTTTTATATAGACTAGATATGTGTACTTTTATGTGTTTATTTTTCTATGTTCATATTTTCTATGTTGATATATGTAACACCATGCTGTTATTGTAGTATCATTGATATACTATTATAGTTATTTATGAATTTTTGAAATAGTTTTTATTTGTATATTTATGTTTTCATTTTGATTTGAAAGTTTTAGCAATTTTGTGTTTTTGTCTTTTTTGTAGTTTTTTTTAAATATAAATCTATTTATCTATATATTTAGTAATTTTTATTTCAGTTTTAGTAAATTAAGTTAAAATTAATGTTGCCTTGCCAGCTAGCTGAAATGAAAGCTTGTTTATACTTTATTTTATTTGTTGTTTTTATATTTTCCATTTTAATTTCAGTTTCAGTTTTATGTTTTTGTAGTTTTTGTATTTTAAAATGTATATCTATATATGTTTTTGTTGATTTTTATTTCAGTTTTATTTATTTTAGTACAAGATGAGGAGTGCTGCCTTGCCAACTAGATGAAATAAAATACTTTTATACTTTATATTTATGTTATATATATAGTTTTTGTTAAATAACTAAAAAGAATTAAAATTAATAACAATAATGTAATTATTTATGATGAATACCTATTAAACAGTGTGAGCTTTTATTTTTATATTTTCCATTTCAATTTCAGTAATAGTTGTTTTATTTTTGTATTTTCTTATGCATATATTTTTATTGATTTTTATTTTAGTTTTAGGCATTTTACTTCAAGTTGTGCAGTGCTGCCTTGCCAACTAGATGAAAAAATAAATAAATAAATATTTGTTTTTGCAATTTTTTTGTTAAATTGCAATTTTTTTGTTTTGCAAGTGTTTGTTAAATAACTGAAAATAACTGAAATTAATAACAATAATGTAATTATTCATGATAAATACCTATTATACAGTGTGAACTAATCTGCAGTTTTCATTTGTATACACACTGCAAAATAAGTAATTTTTTTTTTTTTTTTTTAAGTTTTTGGAAGATTATTGGATTACGTTTCAATACCATTTCAGTGTTCCTACTTCAAAAAATCCTACAGCAAATGTATTTCAGTGATTAACTGTACGAGAGATGATAATAAAAATGTAATTATTTATAGTGTTTTACACACAGAGAAAAATTGGCATAAATTGCTAGTAAATTTCACAGACATTTACAAAGAATTGGCAGGTGATACAGTGAATTGAATGTGAACTGAAATAGTACTTTTTTGGAAAACGTACTCCTTTATTTACAACTTGAAATCATTTCTTACAGTGTAGGTGCATAAGACCTTGAGCAACATTATAAGTCAAATGAAACAAAACGAAATGCTGCAACAGTGTTGAAAACAGACATATTGTTAATCACTCTCTCTGTGTTTAGACTCTGACGGTGGACTCGCCCACGGCCGCACGAGGTACCTGATGTCCAGGACGTATCCTGTAGAGGAGGAGGGTTACGGCTGTCTGTCCGGCCTCATCCCTGCTCTGGAGCTGATGGCGCTCTACGTAGCAGCCGCCATGC
Organism: Labeo rohita; assembly: GCF_022985175.1. Classification (NCBI taxonomy): domain Eukaryota; kingdom Metazoa; phylum Chordata; class Actinopteri; order Cypriniformes; family Cyprinidae; genus Labeo; species Labeo rohita. Next base: position 44,307,439 of record NC_066872.1, read on the forward strand.
ATGATTACGACCATCCCGGCAGGACCAACGCCTTCCTGGTGGCCACCAGCGCTCCTCAGGTAACACACCGTCATCACACAACCATGGCTTTCCCTTGAAGTGTTTACAAGGAGCACTAATTTCCTCCTATTGTAATATTAAGCACACGTCGTGCCGTCTTAGAAATCATAGAGGTACTTATACTAATACAGAGGTAGAACAAATTACTGAAGTACCTTGTATAATTAATAATAAGGGTTCCAAATATGTGATTTAATCAAATCAAGACGTGAACAAGACTGGTGTTTACCTTATATTTAAAAATACTGTGAAGCATAGAAGCTTTAACAAGACTGACAGGTGTAAGGAATCATTATGTATATCTACTGTATATGTACAGGCTGCATTTATTTGATTATAAATACAGCAAAAACAGTAATATTGTGAAATATTATTACAAATTATAATAACTGTTTTATATGTGAATATATTATAAAATGTAATCTATTCTTGTGATCAAAGCTGAATTTTCAGCATCATTGCATTAGTCTTTAGTGTCACATGATCCTTCAGAAATCATTCTGATATGCTGATTTGCTGCTCAATTATTATTGGCCCTCAGTTATTAATAATGGTTTTGCTGCTTGCTTTGAATTCTTTATTTATATGAACAGCATTTATTTGAAATAGAATCTTGTAACATTATAAATGCTTTACTGTCACTTTTGTTCAATCTAATGCATATTTGCTGAATGAATGTATTAATTTCTATTACAAACACACACATACCCCAAACATTTGAGTGGTAATATATCATGGTTTTTGCGTAAATATTAAGTAGCATAACTGTTTTTGAAATTGACGATAAAATCAGTATATTAGAACAATTTCTGAAGGATCAATGTGACCCTGAAGACTGGAGTAATAATGCTGAAAATTCAGCATTGCGTCACGGAAATAAATTTCGTATTCAAATAGATTACGTATTCAAATAGAAAACAGCTATTTTAAATTGTAATAATATTTCACAATTTTACTGATTTTACTGTATATTTGGTCAAATAAATGAAGCCTTGGTGAGCAGAAGAGACGTTTTTTAAAAACATTAAATTTGTTAATTGTTAGTATTTTTTAAAAGTTGAAAACAATTAATATTGCCTAGCTGAAATAAATGCTTTTTCTATTTTATTTTGAGCTTTTGTTTTTATATTTTCCATTTTAATTTCAACTGTAGTTATTTTGTTGTTTTTTGTATTTTTTTTTTTACATATCTATACATGTATTTATAACTCTTAAGTTGAGAAGTGCTGCCTTGCTAAATAAATGAAATAAAAAAGTTTTTTTAATATCTTTTTATTTTATACATACATTTGTATTATTTCATATATTTATATATTATGTTTTTGTATTTTTTGTATTTTTTTAGAGTTTTGTAAATTTATGATGAATACCTATTATACAGTGTGTACTACTGTACTGTACTGTAAAAACATTACATCTGTTAATTATTTCACATTTTTTGACTGCTAGAGAGTATGCATATGACCTATCTTAAGACTGCAATCATTGGGCTGTTTCAGTACTTTGTATTAATGCATGTTACACTGTACATAAGCACTAGAAGCATTATTATATTAATGATATTAGTATGCACAGTGGTTATTTTCAAGCTTCAGGTCATTGATCACGATGCTCTCGGCCCTTGAAACATGTCTTTTGAGAACAGTCTTTTGTGTGTCTCTGAAGGCCGTTCTTTATAATGACCGCTCGGTGCTGGAGAACCATCACGCGGCGTCCGCCTGGAATCTGTTCATGTCGCGGCCCGAGTACAACTTTTTGGCCAGTTTGGACCACATGGACTTTAAACGCTTTCGCTTCCTGGTCATCGAGGCCATACTAGCCACCGACCTCAAGAAACACTTCGATTTCCTGGCTGAATTCAACGCTAAGGTGAGCACCTCTGTTATTTGATATGCATATATACAGCAACTAATGCTGTGCATTTCATTAATGTATTTTGTGTTTGCAGGTGGGAGATGATGGATGCTCGGGCATTGATTGGACTAACGAGAACGATCGTCTGCTGGTCTGTCAGATGTGCATTAAGTTAGCAGATATAAACGGTCCGTTGAAAAGCAAAGAGCTTCATTTGCAGTGGACAGAGGGCATCGTCAATGAGTTTTATGAACAGGTCAGTGTTGCTTTCTAATGCCTGTTCACATCCGAAGTCATTTTCGAGCTGTTCAGTCACAGCAGAGACAAACAGGAAGCTCTCACGATGACTAAGAGCCTGGCAATCACACCTCACGCTCATAGTAAGAGGCCGTGACAATGCGTACGTGAAACCTCATAGCAACTGCGCGGCATCTCGCTATCATTCACAGTGAGTGGATGGAGAGGATGGCAAGGATACGCTGTTGCCTGGCAACCGTCCACATCCTCCTCAATCCGTGCTGAAGGAACACGTTCACAGCTGTAATGAGAATGTAGGGCAGAAAGTAAGCAAAGTTTTACACAAGTCTGGTCTGCTGGAGATGGTGGTTTTAGTGGAGAACAATTACAGACAGAACAAGCCTGTCACGGTTGGGTGTGTTGCAAGGAAACGCTCAAAGACGAGAGTAACACGAACAGGAATCTTTAATCAAATCCAAACTGGTAATTCCAACAAGGGCAGGAAAACACACAACCAAAATAACCTTGAGATCGGACACGGAACTAGAACTGAGAACAACTTATAAAGGGTGACAAAATCAGACACAGACAGGTGAAGCAAATTAACTAATTGGGACACAACGAGGGCAGGAAGAACCAAATATGGGCACAACAGGGAAAAACCAACATAAACAGTCCAAAGGGCGTTACAAAGCCTTGATATAAAATGTTTATAGTCATTCATCAAAACATTCCTTTTAGCTGACATCAATCCTCATCTTTTTCCTTTTCAACCTCTCATTTATTAATGTTGGATAGATCCCTTTAAAATCTTTTATCACTCAGAAGTATGTCACATTAGATAAGTGAAAGGCAAATGCCTGTCCTTTATTGATACTTTATTATAACACTGCAAAAATAATTAAATAAACTTTATTCAAAAGGAAAAGAAAGATTATTTTATTTTTATATCTTGCAATTCTGAGTTTATTTCTTGCAATTTTGAGTTTATCTTGCAATTCTGCAAATTTTCACAAATATCTTTAATTTAACATTTTTAATATAAGATACATTTACTTGAGCAGCTATTAAGTCATGTTTTCTGAAAAAATGAAGTGAGTTTGTTTAAAATAAAAAAGAAAAAAAAGGTTAAAAAAATAAACTTAATTCAAAAGGAAAGAAAAGATCATTTTATTTTTCTGACCCCATTAGTGTTTTTTTTTTTGAAGTGTTTTTTTTAACTCACAACTCAGTTTTTCACATAAACTATATGTCTGTCTGACTCTCTCTGTCTCTCTGTATATATATACATATGTATGTATGAAGGTTTATATATATTTATGAGTTTATATCTCATAAATTAGACTTTTCCTTTCAGAATTACCACTTTGTCTCACAGTTTTGCTTTATATCTCACATTTCTGAGTTTGTCTCACAATTTTGCTTTATATTTCGCAATTCTGCGCAGTTCTCGACAATTTTGCTTTATATTTCACAATTCTGAGTTTATATTTCCCATTTTTGCTTTATATCTCAAGTCTGCATTTATATCTCCCAATTTTGCGGTACATCTCGCAATTCTGCGCAATTCTCACAATTTTGCTTTAGATCTCAGTTCTGAGTTTATATCTCACAGTTTTGCTTTAGATCTTGCAATTCTGTGCAATTCTCATCAATTTTGCTTTATATTAATTTACTAACTGCTTGTTTTCTTAAAAAACAAAAAAATCTCACTAGCTTCTCTATTCTTTTTTATTCTATCTGTTTTCTTTTTTTTATTATATAATTTATATAAAAAAAAAATTGGTACATGTACTGTGTTAGGCTGAGTTAAACTGAGACTTGTCATAGCATGTCATTACTCTTTTGTTGATTTTGATTGCTTCCATTTTCCTCATTTGTAAGTCACTTAAATGTAAATGCATGTCTTAAATTTATATCTTGCAATTCTGTTTCATATCTCACATTTTTGACCTTATATTTACAATTTTGCTTTATATCTCCAAAATCTGAATTGAATTTATGCTTAAATTCAGTGGGAAAAGAAAAATAAGCAGTTATTTTTCTTACCCTTTTGGCAGATGAATTTAACCATAAGCTCACTTCACTAGTGTAGTGAAGTAAAATGCATCTTGATTTAAAACTTTTTAGATATTTGTAATGGAAAACAAGACAAAAATATTAAGAGAAAAACACTTTTTCTATTTTCAAGTGCTAAATGTTGTGTAAAATAGTAGTTTTAACATTTAGCGTAATTAAAGTGCATTAAATATTAGCATAATATCGGTCTAAGCTGTATATCGATTGGCCTCTGCGGTCCATGGCGCGCACTCGTTCGACCAGTCATGCTTTTGTGTCTTCCGTTAGCGTTTCTCAAAGAGTTAAGGGCTTGTTTGGATGCCAGCGATGAGTAATAAAACACTGTGTCTATTATTGTGAGGAACACAGAGTGAGGATGACCCAGTTGTGTCAGGACCCCGTCACAGAGCTACAAAGCGTCATATGACCACCCCTGGCCATATTCAGAGCATTTCAAAAGGGACCAGAAATTATATGCTTCAAAGGAGCCTGTTTTTTCCCCTCCCCGTTTCGTTTCTTGAATGATTCATTTCTCCAGCACTTCTGAGTAGCACCTGACAGAACACAACGCACATACATTACTGCCCTCTGACGACATCGCCGCGCCGTTGCCATGGCAACGTGAGACCTTGCCTGTTGTTATGCCGCTCTCATTGTTTGTTTCCAGGTACTGCGAAGCATATGTTTTCACACAGACCATACGATGCTCTTCCAGCCTCTGGTTACTTACTTATTTCGATACCGTTATCTGAAGTAAATAATAAAATAGCCCAGACCTCGCGTGGCTGGGAGTATTTCCCCCGTCCATGGGAAGGCTGACCTAGTTTTATAGCAGTCGAATGTCTGTGAAGTATGTTTCTCTCCTGAACTGGAAAAATCCAATCAAGTGTGTGACTCTTCAGCTGGGCTTGAATATACTGAGCATACTGTTCCCTCTGTGGTAATATCGCTTTTTGTTTAATGTAATAGATGAGTGTAAAATAGCTGCGGCGTAAATAGACTTTTCTTTGAAAATGCCGACAAAATGGCTTCAAATCAGCCGTCGATCAGATCAGATTAATCCGCAGTATGTGGAGCATTTCTGAATCAGAATGAAATGCATATTTGCAACATCACTGAATGCCTTTCTTTTCTCGGGATGAATTTTAGATGTGAAATAATGTGATGCTGCTTTCATTTGCTTGCTAATATGAGGAATGCTATCTGTTGTCATCGGTTCCCATGATGCTCTTCATCCAAATACTACTGTAGAAGGGAGTGCAGATAAATGACTGTATTAGCTTCGGTTCATTTAATGTGGTTTCAGAAGATTTTATTTATAGCATGGAAGCTTGTTTCTGCCACAGGATAAAAAAAATTAAAAAGGTAATTCTGACTTTGTTGGAATTCTGAGACATAAACGTGCAATTCTATATATATAAAAAACAATTCTGACATTTTCTCACAATCCCAAGTTTATAAATTATGTATGACAATATTTTATTATCACCAAATAAAATCAGATTGAAACATTTCAAAGACTTTGGTTAAACTGAATTTCCAAAAAAAAATCTGTTTTTATCTCACAATTCAGATTTTGTTTAATATAAACTTAGTATTATGACTTTATATTTTGCAATTCTACATTTAAATCTAACAATTCTGAGTTTATTCATTGCACTTGTGAGATTACATCTCACAAATTCACAATTCTAAGTTTATTTTTTGCAATTCTGATTTTATATCTTGCCATTTTGCATTTAAATCTCAATTATGAGTTTATTTCTTGCAATTCTGTTTATATTTTGCAATTTTGCATATAAATCTAACAATTCGAAGTTTATTTCTTACAGTTGTGAGTTTAAATTAGATATCACAATTCTGAGCTTATTTATTGCAGTTTCACATTTAAATCTCAAATCTGAGTTCATATCTCGTAATTCTGAGTTTATTTCTTGCCACTCTGAGTTTTTATCTCACAATTTTGGATTTAAATCTTAATTCTGAGTGTATTTCTTGCAATTTTGAGTTTATATTTCACAATTTTGCATTTAAATCTCACAACTTCTCCCTATTCTAAATTTATTTCTTGCAATTCTGCATTTAAATCTTGTCATTTTAAATTCTGCAACAGCCAAAATTGTGAGGTAAGAAGTTGAGTTGCAATTACCTTTTTTATTCTGTGGTGGAAACGGGCTTCCATATTATAGCAACCAAAAAGGATTTCAAATGTTTTTTCCATTTAGAGTCACTCAAAAACAACATTTGCAATCCATTTTACTAAAATATGCACAGAACATGGTTTTTCTATTAGAAATGATCTGTTGGGAATTGACTGAATCATAAACATGATTCCATTCCAGAGTTTGCAGCCTAAAAGTCCATTTGAATAATTTTTCTAATTCTTGCAGAATAGGTGTGTCCACATTATAGCAATAATGACAAATATAATCAATATCATAATCAAATGTTGAATCACTTTCAGAATGATTTCTTCCATTTGATGAATAATAAAAACTTTGACAGCCAATCAGAATCCATCCTGCTTTAACTAACTTGAGCATTTAAAGCAACAAGTGACAAAACTGCAGCATGTGGTTGTAATAATCAGAACGATATTGTGCATTGGTCTCGATGCTATTATAGTTGATTAATGTTGGTGTGAACTGTCTTTCACACAAGTTTTTTTTTTTTTTTTTTTTTCCATTCTGGTGTTTCAGGGTGATGAAGAGTCTAGTTTGGGCCTTCCCATCAGCCCCTTCATGGACCGCTCAGCACCGCAGTTGGCCAAACTGCAGGAGTCCTTCATCACACACATTGTCGGGCCTCTCTGCAGCTCGTATGATTCAGCTGCTCTCATGCCCGGCCACTGGGTCGACCCTCTGCCCAAAGAGGGTGAAGATGCTGAGGAAGAAACGGATGAAGAGGAGGAGGAAGATACACCGGAGGAAGATGCCTCCACCAGCTCAGAACTTTCCCGTGAGTTTAGGTTTTGGAATTGAAGCTAAAAATAAACACGTGTGGGGGGGTTAAAATATCCCATTTTGATTTCCTTCACAATCTGTAGATCAGGACACACTTACTTGGTGTAAATTATGATCGCAGTCTTTTATAATCACCAAATAATACCTGATTGCCCCACAAGTAGAATCATCTAAACCATCAATGAAATTAAATTGAAACTGAATTTAATAATGCTTACTTTCAAAACACAAATATCTGACAAATATAAGACAAACTAACCAAAAAAAAATCATATATATAAAAGAAATATAAATATATACTTTAAGCTAAAATATGTATTTGTATTTATTTTAGTCGATTTGTTTTTATTTCTTTTTTTAAATACTGAATATGATTCATCAGCATGGAATGTATTTAAGCAGTAACAAAATTGCATGTCTGATTTTTTTTATTATTATTATTTTTCAATATCTTATGCAGTATTTTTCTTAAAGCTCAAAGCTGTTGGTCAAATAAAGGCAAATATTTGCAATACTGAACAAATATATATGAAATAAATATACTGTGTAAGATAAAACGTCTTTACGTTTAATTTAATTAATGAATTTCATTTTTATTTCTTTTTTGTATGTTAAATATTAATTGTATGGATCAGAGGTATCTAATCAGTAAAGACACACTGCATGTCTTTTTTTATTATTTTTTATATGCAACATTTTTCTACAAAAACAAAAATCAAAGTTATCACTTACAAGCTGCTAATTAAAACTATATTTGCAACACTATATTTACAATATTAAATATATATTAAACAAATATAAATATCTTAGATTAAATATGTTTTTGCATTTAATTTATAAATATTCATTATATTTTATGTGGATTATTGTGTATTTAAGTGGTAAAGACGTAAGATATTATAGAAAGATAGGATTAAATGTCTACAAAAACAAAAATCAAAATGATCACTTAAAGCTGCTAGTCAAATATTTTTTTATAAGTGATAAATATTGTATATGTGGATCAATGTGAATTTAAGAAATGAAGACGCATTCCATGTCTGATCTTTTTTTTACTTTTATATGTAACATTTCTCTACAAAAATTAAAATCATCACTTAAAGCTGCTAGTCAAATATTTATTTGATGAATATTTAATATTATATATGTGGATCAGTGTGTATGTAAGAAATAAAGACATTTCATGTCTATTTTTTTTGTGCAAAAATCTCTACAAAAATCTGAAGAACCCATTATCACTTTCTTTCTTTACTGGGTTTATCACAGAGAAACCAGCACCCAAGAAACGACGGAAAGTGTTCTGCCAGATCACCCAGCACCTGCTAGAAAACCACGAGATGTGGAAGAAGGTCATTGCCGAAGAGTCCCAAAGCCAGACAGAAGGGGAGGAGTCCACATGTCTCACTAACACCCCTGAGCCAATCCTAGCCATCGATGAGGAGGAGGAGGAGCCAGGGAGCAAGGAGGAGCCAACAGACGAGCAGGAGGAGGAGCTAACGGAGGAGGAGGCGGAGAGTCCTGTACCTGACGAGACACATGAAACGGAGGAAACAGATGGCGAGACTGTAGAGGAAACGGACGAGACTGCGAAGACTGTAGAAGACGACGTGGAGCTAAAACAAGAGGAAGATGAGAAAGAAGATCCAGAATGAATAACTTGCCATTTTTAGACGTCGTCTAAAAGCTTTTTATTGGCAAGCGAGACTTCTAAGAAATGGTTGCCAGCACATCACTTAGACACAACACTGTAGATGCTTGGGGAACATGTGCCTAAAGGAAACAGGGTGGGACAGGGTGGTTCGGGATGAAGGGTTTGAGCAACAATGAGCAGGCGGCGAACTTTTGAGGTTTGATGCTAAAATTGGCCGGGACATCCAGGGGGTTTCCTATATTTTCTAGACTTCCGTTGGTCAGTTTTGCAAGTCCTTCTGGTGAAACCCTCTCCAGCTGCACCTTAACCCCCACAGCTACGACAGGGGTCCCAATGAACTGCGGTGACACAAGTTTTGCAGGCTCAACGAGCATTTCCGCGGAGATCGGCGTCAAAGTCGGGAACGAGAAACCAATCCACCGTGACTCCTATTGTCGAAAGCAAACGCTCCAGACACTGCATGCGTTTGTGAAAAGATACACTTGTGTGTTTGCGTGTCTGTCCTGCCATTGCTCTTTCTTTTTCCTTTCCAGAGCATCACTATAGCAAGCGCTTGCGCCATTGTCTCATTGTCCGGAGGCGTCGAGCCGAATGCCTGTCATTCTCTTCCCTCACCGTTTTCCCGCGGCATTCCACGAACTGAGATTTTACGTTTCTCAGGATCAGACTGTTTTGGGATAACTGTACAAGGAGTCATTGGTTTTTACAGACTTTCTTGCAACTTTCTAATCTTTTGGATCTTGATTTGTGGACAAAGGGTATCTTTAGTTGTTTTTTAAACTGTAACTTCTATAAAACGCCAATGGCCTTTTAGCCCAATCGTCGTTTTACCAGGTGATTTGATATATATATATATATATATATATACACGTGCATACGGCGTGCAATAGTACATCACGTCATCCCTAGTCATCAAACTTTGTACCGTCCGAAACTACATGCTCCCTCCTTCTTTTGTTTTTGCATTTAAGCAAAGTTTTGAGAGCCGAGTAAACTGCTCTAGCAAGTTTGGCTGATCAAAGGCGCAAACTGGGACGAGGGGAAGGCCTCAGGCTCCCGCATTCCCCCGCAGTCGCATGTTTTGCCTCCGAACAAGGCTGTGGTTATGTTTCACAGTCGTCTCACGCAGCCGTCGCGGTCATGCAGGCAGGCGTGTGAGCGACTGCGAGCTCCTCAGCCCAAGGGATGAAACAGCGAATGCCGTCCCTCTCACATGAGACCATGTGGCGCACATGAGATACGCACACCGGTCGACACGGCTGTCCGCGCTCGCCTTTGATGTGCCGAAAGAGGCAGATTGCTCACGACGGCGAGATGAAACACTTCTGCGGGCTTAATCACCTCGGGTCCGATGTCTAATCGGACGCCTTCAGTGGCTTTGAAGGAGAGCCAATTAAAAACGCCTAGGTAGGACGAGACGGTCACGTGCTCATCTTTGAAATGTCCCCTTCGATCGCAATGCAGTGTAAGCCTTAATATAATCAGGCAACGTGGTGCAATGTAGTCCGGCGAATTATTTAAGCAATACCGACCCTACGTGTACAGCAGATTGGTAGCGTTTCCAATTGCACTTTCTTTTGGTTGCTGTGTAGATCTCACACAGCTCAAGTGTGTGTGTGCCAAATACGACTTCAAATCCATTCTCCCCAAAGTATGAAACCCCATCAGGAGCGTGGAAAGGCCGTGTGTGCTTGCGACGCAGTATGAGTGCTTTTTATTTCTACGTGGCCCCATTTTCAGAGGGAATATTATATTTGTGCATTAGGCCGTAGATTTGTAACCCCAGGCTGGAGATATTAACCCTTTGGTGCATGAGTTATTAAATCACAGTTTTAATAATTATTACCTTTTTAAAACAAAAATATATGAATTCCCAGTCTAATAGCGCATTCTGAGTGCATTACTGCCCACTGCAATAAAAGGTGGTAGTTGTTATGTGGTGCATCGCTTTTGTTTGCCATATTGAATTTAGGTTGCCATAGTAAGTGTATAAAAAGGATTGTTTAAATGGATCATAGATAAGGGTCAAAAGTTATCTAAGTAACTTAAAAATGACACCATCATGCATCAGTGTTAAATTAGACAGTTAACCTTACAAAATTTTGAGGAATAAAATCACCCTAAAATACACTGTTAAATTCAACTAAATACATCAGGCCAGAGATGTCAACCCTTTGGTGCATGAATTATTAAATCACAAATAAAAAAAGTCTTAATATTTTTATTACCTTTTTTTTTTTTTTTAAACAAAAACTTATTCATTCCAATTTTTTCCCTCAAAATAATGCATTTGGATAGTGTTACTCTCCACTCTAATAAAAGATGCGGTGCATCACTTTTTGAATTTATGTTGTCATAATAAGCATGTAAAAAGGATTGTCGCATTGAATTATGGATAACATCGAAGGTTATGGCCTTTAAAATGCCTTTTAAAGATCTGTACACTGTAGTGGACATCATGCATCAAAGTGTTAAATTATACAGTTGTCTTAGCTTTATCATAACCTACAATCAAATCCTGAGGAATAAAAACATTATTAAATCACTATACCCTAGGGCAGACATAATAAACCCTTGGTGCATGAATTACTAAAATACAAACAGAACAGAAATAAAAATAGTCTTATTATTACTTCTTTAAAACAAAAATATATTACTTTCTAAATAATACAATGAGAGTGTTACTGACCACTGCAATAAAAGATATAACAAAAGGTAACTGTGATGTGGTGCATCACTTTTGTTTGCTATTTTGAATTTATGTTGCCATAATAAAACAGAATATAACAGGATTGTTGCAATGAATTATAGATAAGGGTCAGAGGTTATCACCTTAAAATGGCTTTTAAAGATTTGTCCACTGTAGTGGACATCATGCATTAAAGTGTTAAACTACACAGGTGTCTTCACTGTGTATTTCCCAAAACAAAATCAACTTAAAATATATAACCTACAATCAAGTCCCAAAGAATAAAATCTTCCCAAATGCATTATTAAATCAATATACCCCAGGACAGAGATATTAACCCTTTTGGTGCATTAATTACTAAAAACTTTTTATTACCTATTATATTTTTAAGTAAAATATATTATTTTCTTCTTTTCAAAATAGTACTTTTTATGTGATGCATCACTTTTGTTTGCTTTTTTGAATTGTAAAGATATATAAGCATTATTGCAACAAATTACGAATAAGGGTCAAAGGTTATCACCTTAAAATGGCTTTTAAAGATCTGTCCACCTTTGTGGACATCATGCATCAAAGTGTTAACTTACATAATTGTTTTTGCTGTATATTTCCCAAAACAAAATTATCTTATCATAACCTACAATCAAATCCTGAGGAATAAAATCCCTCTAAATACATGATTAAATTCCGCTAAATAAATCAGCACATGCCAGGCCAGAGATATTAACCCTTTGGTGCATTAATTACTAAAATCACAAATAAATTCCCTTTTTATCTCCAAAATAATGTATTTTGAGAGTGTTACTGACAGTTGCAATAAACATATAAAACACAGAACATGATTGTTGCAATGAATTATGGATAAGGGTCAAAGGTTATCAGCTTAAAAAATGGCTTTTAAAGATCTGTCCACTGTAGTGGACATCATGCATCAAAGTGTTAACTTGTTAATATAATAGTTTTTGCTGTATATTTCCCAAAATAATATCATAACCTACAATCGAATTCTGAGGAATAAAATGCCTCTAAATACATTATATGTGACATTATGGAAGAATCTATTATGCAATTAAGCTCCGCCCCAGATTACTTTCAGTCTGTTTGAGAAATTTATGTCATTACCTAGCGATTAGCAGTGGGGACACGTGGCGATGAGGACTGGGAAGGACCTTACTGCGAGTCTTTGACTATCAAAGGTCATTGATATCGATGTCTCAAAGTGTTTCACACCCCGGTGCCCAGATTTGCCTCCACCCAGACAGTATTCAGAGAGACTTGACAAAAAAAAACTGTGGAATTAGCCAGCGAATCCTACACATCTGATGCGCTCGTGCGTGTGCTGCATGATTGCGTGCGTGTTGGCATGGCAGCATGCGTCCCTGTCCTCCACCGTGCCTCCCGTCGCTTGGGTTTCAGCTCTGAGGTGGCTCTGATTCCAAATTCTCGAGAAACCGGTTTAGATAATGGCATTTTCACTAAACACGTAGCAGAGTGAAGCAACAGTCTGATACCTGCGCAGGTATTCCAGAAATGTGTGTGTAAAAGTAGTCTGATGAGCTGGGTTCATCCTTCCAGATCTTTTTGACTGACGGCAGGCGGTTTGACTAGCACGTCAGGTTCACCGGATGTCGACACGAGAGACATAAAGAGGTTACACGTCACACGAGAAGCTGATCTTTTGATATTTTTCCTTTGCATTTCTCCTGTCCAATGCTCGTTCCTTCATCTTCAGCTGTACGCGTCAGATAACAGTGTCCACTCGTTTCGTTCACCTTGAGAACCAAACAAGCTTTACACCTCTCTGAGAAAGAGAAATGAGACTTGTACTTTTTTTATATAGTCGGCACTTCACTGACAAAATAATTATTTTTCTTCTCACTTGTATCTTGCACTTAACACATGTAGCAATACCTATAGAAAGGGGAACTGTGTAAAATCACCAGTATTCGTAAAGTGAAATATTCATTTTATCGCTGATTGTTGTTCCATTTTGTACAAAACGATATTGTGTACAGGTTAAAAATGAAACGAAACAAAAACAAAGCCAAAAAAGGGACGAAAAAGATGAAGACGACAACAGAAGTCTTTTAGATAAACATTATTTATTTTTACTGTTTTGTAATTTAGACACTATACTGTAGCTCCTCTATTGCCAGACTTACTGGAAGTGCCTCTTGGTATAATGTAACATACAGAAAATATATATTGAGATTATTAGAACCTGTCACAAGCTGAACATTGTGGATGTTGTAATGTGAATACAGTTTAATAATACGAGTGAAATACTGTGGTATTGAATGTCTCTGTGTTATTCATTATTCGCTTCATTGATTTTCACTCCTCATTCCAGACTTAATCATCCGAAGGTTTTCAACCAAACAAGCTCAAGACAAAGGGTAAAATGTCAAATATTCACAGTTGTGCAGGTGTTTTTGTCTTAAAAATGGCTCCCGTCTCGATCGAAGTCAAGGTAAGATCCCACAGGTCTAATTGCTTGATATTAAAGAAATAGTTCACTCAGAAATGAACTTTTGCAAATAACAAAACACAGATGAGTTCAGCAGGTTTGGAGAAATGTAGCATTACATCACTTGTGCACCAACGGATCCTCTGCAGTGAATGGGTGCTGTCAGAATGAGAGTCCAAACAGCTGATAAAAATAATTAAAAATCCATTCCCTGTTGTTTCTTGCATCAAAATCCATCCACCTATCTGTTTTTTTTTTTTTTTAACGCTGCTTCATCTGTGCATATTTCTCTCCTGATTCAAATGAGACGACTTTTCACTGCAGAAACTGATGCTTTTTGATAAAGGACTCATATTTAAGCTGGAAAAAATGGACCGGAGTGATGTGGTTTACTGGTTATTGAGAGGTTTTTAGCATCTGTTTGGACTCTCATTCTGACGGCACCCATTCACTCCAGAGCATCTGCTTTCTCCAAATCTGTTCTGCAAAAAATATGCACTCGACAACTTCACCAAGCTCATTTAAATCACGTTAAGTTCTGTACTTAGCTTCAGCGTTGATCTATGCTTACCGTGCTTGCCAACTTGATGTCGAAGCATTTCAATGAAGAACAGAGTTCGGCGAATTAGTTGGTGTTCAGCATGAAGTATTATAGCTGTTTGGCACATTGTTTGCTTGCGTTCTCAAAGAACATAGAAAAAGGACACTTATATAAGTGGATTATGAACAGGGCTTGAGGGACGTGTTGCTTTGAACTCATTAGTAGCGGATTTGTCTAAAACCATAGACTTTTTTTATGCTGACAGCCACAATGTTCTGAATCAGCCCTCTAAACGTCAGCTTTTTAGACGTACAATGAGATTAATCCTGTCTCTGGCATCCATGTGTTTCTTAGAGCTTGAGGTATGTGTAATTCACACTTGCACATCTCACTTCATTGTACAGAAGTCAAGGACATGGCAACCTGCAGCTCACCCCATATGTCTTAAGGAATCAAAGGTCTTGACCTAATCTTGTCACTGCTTTATTCTCTGAACAATTAACACAATTTGCAATGCGATGTACAGAAAGGCTACGGTAACGTGGGCGATTATTGTGGCAATTGGATCTTTTCACTACTAGAGAAAATTGGCAAGGCCAAAGGATTGTGTCAGGGGATGCAGGAACTGATAAATGTAACGTTATATCTTAAATGCAATGTAAGTCATTTAGGATAAAAAGCATCTGCTGTATGTATAAATGTTAATTCTATTCTCTTATCTATGCAATTTACTACATTTTTAAAAAATCCCAAACGTGTATAGAGGGGTTTAAAAATTCAATACTAAATTTTCATTACACATTATATTATAAGCATAATTATTTCAGAGTAATAAATTAAGCTAAGAATTAAAGCTGAGATTTTGAGGTTAAGATTAATAAATGTGTAGATTTTAAATAATAATAATAATAATAATAATAATAACAATGAAATTATAATAACGATTTATAATTTCAGTTGTCGGGTCGAATATCGCGGGAAACGCTACTTTTTTCGCGTCCTTCGACTGTGCGCGGTTACGTCAC
The DNA here is from genome assembly GCF_022985175.1 of Labeo rohita. NCBI lineage: Eukaryota > Metazoa > Chordata > Actinopteri > Cypriniformes > Cyprinidae > Labeo > Labeo rohita. The sequence continues at coordinate 44,322,984 of NC_066872.1, forward strand.
GTCCGTAAACAAGCGGTGCGTCGAAAGGTACGTTAGTAATTCCGACCGTTTGTAGATATCAGTAATAAGCAACCTTATTAACACAAATGCTCGTTTAGGAGCGCAAACAATTGTTCAAACAAATAAACCTCCTTTAGAAAACAGCACAGTACACGCAAAAAGCGGAAATAATCACAAATAATGCGATTCGTATGAACATCGCGCCGCTTTTCAGAGATGACGATAACTTCAGGGGATTTTGAACCAACTCAGAGATGGCCTTTTTCCTGCTCAACAGGTAAGATATCTAACTTTTGTAACGCTATTTATTCTGTAACACTTGTTTTCAGTGAGTTAAAACAATAATAAAGCCTTACCTGCTCAAAAAACATTAATTAGGCCTTCCCATTTACGAGCGTGAAATGATATTCATCCGCGCTAAAGAGGTCAGCCGAAGCCCAGACTGAATGAGCAAAATAATGTTCTTCCGCGAGTAACTTAATACGTACGTCCGCGAGGAATTCTTACCATTTGTGCATATTTATTCTTTATTTTATAATCATTTTTATTTTAAACTTTCCAAAAAGTTATAAGTTCAAAATAACTAGATGACAAATCGTCCCCTTCACATGACGTGAGCCTAGTGCCAGAGGTCTGTGTTGTGTGTCATTCCTTTAACTTCTCCTGATCCAGTTTAAGCCGTTTTCATCCTCTGATCCTAACTTGAGTGTCTGGAAGGTTAATTGCAGTGGGAACTGAGCTGACTGTGTGCTGGTCAGGAGGAGCGTCGCTCACATCTTCTGACCGGTGCAAGAAATCTTAAGCACTTTTACTAATTGGAGCACCTGCTTAATCCACCTCCAGATCCAGACTCCAGATCAATAAAGGAGTCGGTCCTTCGGTTGGAGCGTGTAGCTGTGACAGAGTGCGTCACTGATGGACCAAAAACTGTGGGAACGACCCCTTATGACCTCAATGTGAGCCTTTCATAAGCAAACTCCACTCACTTTTTACAGACACTGTAAAAACCTGGTTTAACGTATCATGTTAGGTTTATTACAACAGCGAAAATGTTAAAATTTTTTAGTGTTAGAAATAGTTTTTTTTTCTGTTCGAAACATTAAAACATGCAAACATTAAGTACTACTCATATTAATATTTTGAATTGGCTTTTATTATTTTTTATTTATTAATTATTATTATTATTATTTTGATCATTTTAATTTATGTGCTTTTATCATCTTTTTTTTCTTTATTTAAATATACTAATATTTAGGCTTAATTCATTTTTATTTCAGTGTTAGTTTTAGTTTTCATCAAGTTTTACTTTTATTTATTTTCAGTAATTTTAGAGCTTCATCTTAATTCAGTAAGTTGCCAACAAGACAACATTTCAAATTTTTATTTAGTGTTTCATCTAATATTTTTATTTTATCTACTATAAAAAAAAGTATTCATATTTTAAATTAGCTTTTGTTTTTTATTTATTTTCCATTTTAATTTTAATCAAACCTTTTTGAAATGTTGTGTTTTTGTCATTTTTATTATTTTCTTTAAATATATATTAATAATTAGGTTTTATTTCAGTTTTAGTTCAGTTTTTTGTTGTATTTATCTATTCAATTGTTTTTATTTTATTTATTTATTTTTGCTTTTATTTGGTGCCAATTTTATTTGTTTCTAGTTGGTAATTTTACTGGTTCAATTTTAGTTGTTTGCTAGATGATCTGTATTTATTTTATTTCAGCAATCAGAAAAAATGTTTTTTACTAGTTTTAGTTAACGATAATAACTTTGCACAGTTGTAGATTGTAGTGTGTAATATTTAACGTTTCTATATGTTTAGTTCATTCCCTGTAAGGATGGCCATAACGTGATTCATCAATGTTCTTCTTGAGGTACAGGTAAGACTTTCAAAATCATTGAATCACACTGTTTATATATTAAATAACCAGAGGGAAGATAATATCGAGCTGTCTTTAATTGGTATAAATAATGACGATTATTTGAGCGTTCCAGACATGGGTAATGTTCACTAGGAAGTCATATTTCCTTCCAGTTCACCGTCAGCAATCCCTCTGGCATTTCTGTGAACGTGAATGTCAAACGAAACCGTTTCTGACAGATATGCCGTGCATGAATTACTCAGCAACAGCTAACTTAATTGGCATTAGTTCAAGATCCAAAATCTGAATTCAGGCGTGAACTTCAGTTATAGGAAAATAAGCATTTAGCAAACCAAACACTTTGTGTAGACAAATGAAATTATATAAGTGATCAAGATCATAGAGGGAAAGATGTGTGTAGTGAAGTAGTTGTAGTAAAGCTCATGAGACTGGAAGAGGTTTCAGAGAGGATTCTCTAAAGCCGTAGGCCTCCATTACTTCATAGTCAGGCAGATTTACAAATTAAACGCACAAATTCAGCAGCGCTGCCATTATCCCTAGGAGTGCTCGTCCTGCATGATCAGACTCCTCAAAAACGTTTGCTATAAACGTCATGCTAAACCATCTATATAGATTAAAAATAAAGGTTCTTCCGTGATTCTTTGCAGCATAATATCTCAGATTTTTTGGAAAATGGTTATGGAAATTTTTTTAATGTTTTATTATGTTATACGTTCTTCAGATCAGTGTAATGCTCGTATGGGTTCCTTAAGATCCGTAGAAATTAAATGGGTTCTAACCTTTATTTTTAAGAGTGACATGGATAGTTTATAGATGTGGACAAACTTTTAGTTTTTTAGATCAAGGGTGGCAAACTCTGGTCCTGGAGAGCCGCAGCCCTGCAGAGTTCAGCTCCAACCCTAATAAGATCTCACCTGCCTGTAGCTTTCTCAGAACCCTTCAGACCTTGATTAGCTTGTTCAGGTGTGTTTGATTAGGGTTAAAACAAAACTCTGCAGGGCTGCGGCTCTCCAGGCTCACACTTGATTTAGGTTAAAAGTACACCGTCAAAGGGAAAAAAAAAAAAAGTGTTTGGTCATTATATTGGGCTTACTCACCATGTCATAAGTATTAATAATTATTATAATTATTATTAATATTATAGAAAAAATCCCCTTTTCTTAACTTGTTCTTATATTTTATATATTGTTATTATATATATATATATATATATATATATATATATATATATATATATATAATTTAATATTTATATTTTATTTAATAATAATTTAATATAGACTAGTTTGTAGACTGGTAGACTAGTTTTTACTCACTATAGACGTTTTAATTTTCACATTAAATTAATAAAACTTTGGGTAAATTTGTACTTTTTGGGGGGATTTTTTTCGATCCACCTTGTTGACCAGCCTACAAAAAATGCTTATATTATTACCAAATCTTGGATTCAATCTTTTTGCCAACTTGATTGATCATAGGCAAAATTATCCACAAAAAAAGACAACTTTTACTCATTGAACAGTTGTATAGTCTTTTTCCTAACATCAAAATAGGTACAGGATTTTCAGTGAGTGAATATAAGTGAATATTAATCATAATATATGATATGCAAACCATGTTCATTTACCGTTTTTCTTTAAAATTGTGAGCACTGTGTTTTGCGATCATTTATGAAGCTCTTATTCAAACCACACAGGGTTTTCATATAGACTTGCATTAGAAAAAAAAAAAAGCAAATCTTGTTTTAATGTAGCAACAGTTGCTACACTAGGATTGGTCAGTGGTCTTTTAAGGCAGGGCTTAGCGAAGGGTCAGCGGATGATCTCATTTTGCAATGCTTTGATTTCTCATCAGTCCGTTTCTCAATTGCAGATTAGGAATGTATATCATGCACTCAGCTCTTACACAACCCAATGTATTCGCCTTGACATAAAATGTAGGTTTTCCAATCTCTTTTTCTGGGGGAGTGAGAAAGGCTTGTGCTGATTACAAATAATGAGTCACAGCACTGAACGGTACACCCTCTCCATCAAGGTCGTTAGGAGCGTAAGTGATGCATAAAACAGCCTCCTGAGCATGTACTGCAGGTGACATGGGAGGAGCAGGAACTTCCTGAAAATACACATTAATCACAGATTATTTTTAGTTCTTGTCAGAGGCGTTTCTAATATCAGTAGTGATACTGTACTTTAAGTAACTTTTTTATATATAAGTGGATGAAGTATAAAGTCATTCACAAGCTGCATGCTTAATAACGAGCTGATTTATTGACACAATAGAAGACATTTGCAAGAAATATCCACCTCTTTCAGTACACTGTTTGTTTTCTGTCTCATAAAATATCCTATTACTATTCTTAGTCTGAGAAACTGTGTCATTGTTCAGATACTGTTATGGTTTTATTAATATTTTGAGTACGTTTTAATTTTTACCATTTTAGTTTTAGCTAAAGTTATAGTAATTTTGCTGTGTTTTTTGTCAATTTTAGTTATTTTTGTTTTTTATGTATATGCCATTTTAGTTTTATTTCAGTTTTAGCTATTTTAGTACATCAAAATGTTTTCTTTTAATTAACATTTATTTTTATTTCAAATACAACTAAATGTTTTAAATTTTAGTTGCAGTTTTAGTCTAGTCATGTTCAATGATGTGAAACATTATGGTATTAAATGCACTGCCCACCTACTTCACATTCATAATTGATTGCTGTTACAAATAGAAAATTAAAATGTATTACAGAGTTAGTCTTTTCAAGACAGACACTTCTGAGGGAGAAATTATGATACAAAATCCTAGACCTTTTACATTGAATATTATTTTTGTAATTATTTCTGAGCAAGACAGTATTCCTCAAAAATAATAGATTTTTAATATAAGCAATATTATTATATTAATTATGTATTATATATTTTATTGTGATTAATTAATGAATATTATTATTAAAATGTCATTAAATTATTGAAATGTTAATATCATTTTATTAAATAAATATTATATATTTTATTATATTATTAAATAAATATTATATGCAAACCCGTTTGATTAATTAAAGAGATTGCTAGTTGTGGTTCTGATTCTGAAACACACACATGACTTGATTCCTGAAATATTATTGGACAAAAAAAAACATGATTTGTAATATTTTATTTGGAAACAGCTGCATTTCACAGTAATAATAACTGTAGGCAAATATCCACCCAATCCATGTTTTCTGTCTTATATAATATCCCGGCATGACAAAAAGGTGCAAATGATTCAGTGTGTGAATGAACTGTCCAAATGAATCAAACTGAATCACAAACAAATTCAGACCTTTTTGCAAACCCGTTGACTGATTAGAGTGATTCATTCATGAATTTAGCATCTGATTCTAAACAGCTGATACAAAACACAACTTTTGCTGAAATATTATTAGAGAAAATGATTCCCAGGTTGCCACACAAGGGTTTACGAGTAATATTTCACAGCAATAAGAGTCCAGCGATGCCTCTGTTGTTTGATTCTTTGGTTTCACAGACAAAAAAAGGTACAAGATCAGTCTGACTTTATGTGCATATCTTCTGTGCATGCAAATACTTTCCTTTGTATCTGGTTATGACGTCACACGTGGCCCTCAAACGTAAGCGGTGGTACACTATATCTCTACAGTATGCACACAATCAGTTCAAGGACTTGAGGAGATGTTGTGTTGTGCATGAAGTCAAGTCATATTTGCAGCTAAAGCATTTGTTTCTTATCTTCTCTTTAGTTGAGATTGCACAAATATAACGTCAAAGAAACCCACTGAGTTTCCTGTGATGCTAGAATTAAATCAGGACAATTAACATGTTATTCATATTCTCAGCTGTAATTATTCTAACGTCATAGATTATCCTGTGCTTGTTTTGTCATGTTACTGTAAGCGCGCTAACCTGGTTATAAAGCACCATGCCAAGAAAACGGAGTTGAAGTAGTCGTTTGTTCGACAGGCCACTGCAACAGGCGAGAATGGATTAGCCAAATCCTATTAGAAATACCAGGCCAAGAATTCTGCCGTACTCCCGAAACCGTCTCAAACCACCGTAAACCACAAACAGATTACTAACGCCCGAAATCAGTCAAAGCTAAGCGGCAAAAAACTGTAAGGCGACTGCAGTTTGTGTGGTGTCTGTGTAAAGTGAATCCTGAATCGAGTGCTGACGTGGATTTGTCTTATTTTAGCTCAGTTATACTCCTGACACATATATTAAACAGCACGCATATCAGTTACACGGCATGAGTCATTCACTGAAATTACTGAAGGAGAAATGACAAACCAGATCAGAGAACTTGATTGGATCGTTCTGTCTAGTACAGATGGAGAAAATGAAAACACTTGCTTAGAGCTCTCTTCCGTCTGTCTATGGATAAATAACACTATTGTTTGACTTCCTATACTAAGATTCTTTACATTTGAAAGTCTACAGTTGTATGTGATTACACTTTGAATATAATTAATTTTATAGACAGCAAACAAAAACTGGCTCTGAAACAATTTTCACCCAGAAACAGCAAGTGAATTAAACAAACAATTAAACAGAAATTGCAAAAATTGTGAAGTAAAAAAACTGAAATAGTATATATATATATATTTTTTTTTTTTTTTATGAAACATTTTATTTTATTTTACCTTGAATTACTGGCTGATGAGAAGAACAAGCATTTTAATATAGTGTATACATAAATGTCTACTGTGTATGTGTGTGTGTATATATATATATATATATATATATATATATAATATTATAGAGGTGTAATGCATGTTTGTTTATAATTTATAAACATTCCCATGTTTCCCATTTCTTGATAATTTAAATACGCAGTGCATTTTCATTTTCTATGTACGCATTAAAATATAATAAATAAATAAATAAATCTGGAGTAGAAAAACTGAAGTATAAATATAAAGCATAATGTTAGTATATATTTTTTAATTATTGTATTTTATTTTATTTTTTAATTGCCCTAAATTACTGGCTGGTGAACAAGCAGTTTTTATTATGTTTTATATATATATATATATATATATATATATATATAAATAATATTTCCGCCTATATTTTAACAGCATACTTGCACAGATTAGATCGACTACATATACATTTAGAGTCTGTTTATGTATTAAAAAAAATGCATTGTTTGCGCACATGCTTAATGCATGTTTGTTTATATTTAATTTATAAAAAGCTTTATTTCTTGAGCATTTAAATATGCAATGCATTTTCATTTTCTATTTACAGCACTTATCAATTATGAACATGAAGCAGGCGGGCAGTGCATTTAATACCATAATGCTCCACGTGATTACATTCGCCGTTATCTTGTATTTTAAATCAGAAATACACATCAGAGAGACACTGGGTCCATTAATGGCTTTATCCTTTGGGTGCTTTTGAGTCTACATGGACAAGCCACGTATCTGCAGGAGCAGGATGTGTATAATCCACAGTCAGAAGGTTATAACAACTGCCATATTATGGCTTGGTCATCTCCATGGAAACAAGGCAATGTGCATTGTCTCTCCTCTATCCACCCTTTCCTGAAAACATGTTATATGAGGACTCCACATTGGCTATAAGACTGAATAAATAACATACCATTAAAAGAAACAACTGTTTTTCTAAACAGCCAAGAAGTATGGCTGTAAATATTATGTGGCTAAAACAAAATCATCTGGCTGCGGATAAATACGATCTGTGTGAGTACACACATGTTTGGCCGACTGTTCTTTACAGAAATGTTTATCTTTGGATGTCCAGACGGTATAATTGATCTGGATGGGAGGATGGATAAATGCAGGTTGAACGGCCTTGAGGAACAACTGACTTTGCACCCACAGTTTGACATTTTGCTTTGGCGTTGAACGAGTCCGTCTGTCTCTCTCATTGACGTCACTTCTGATTTGCAGGCACGGTTTTCCTGAAAAGTGCTTTGAAACTCAACCAAGGCAGGTAAGTTATCTCTGTAACACAAACAAGTGGTTATGTTTAAGTTCATGTTATTTAAACCTGACTGGGGCTGAGCTTACTAACAAGGATCACTTCTTTTTTGGCAACCTGTTGCAACTAGTGTTAACATTTTGTGTCGGCACACAGATTAGATTTTAATGTATTATTGCCCATTAATCATGTTATATTAAAATGGACTTTATGTTCAGGATCTCAGAGACCTTGTAATAAAATAATTACTTTTTTAATAATTAATAAATTAAAAATGTTTATTAAAAATAATACCTTTAAAAATAAAATAAAAAAATTAAAAATAGTTTAATTAAATATTTGCATGTGTTTAATGATATAATGAACATAATGAAATGCAATTTTTACAAATATTATTAAAGATCAGTCATGTTCTGTTACAGTGGTCTTTATGTTCAGGGTCTCGGAGACCTTGTGTTAAAATAATAAAAAATGTAATTTAATAATGTTTATTCAAAATGTAAAGAATAATAATTGGAAAAATGTATTTTGTATGTTAATAATTGTATTCATATTTTTAAAAAATGTTAGTAAATATAATTTTTATCATTTTTAATAAAGTAAATATAACTTTAATAAATAATAAAATAACTTAATTTCAAAAAAGGCTTAATCTAATTTTTGCATGTTTTTAATGTTCCTCTGACATAATGTAAACAAATTTTCATTTTTACAAATATTAAAATGCTCTTTATATGTTCAGGGTTTCAGAGACCTTGTGTTAAAGTAGTTTAAAATGTAATTTGATACGTTAAAAATATTTAATAATAATAGTAATAATTATAAATAATAATATTAATTCTTATAATAATGTTACTCTAATAATATATTAATATAATTAAGTTAATCAATTTAATAATTATAAAAAAGTAAATAAAAAATTATATAATTACAAAAATTATGAATTAAAAATTACAATAATCATAAAAAAATAATAGTCTAATATATATATATATATATATATATATATATATATATATATATATATATATATATTGAAATACTAAAGTTAATAAATTCAATAATTAAATATAAAATAATAAAAGCCTTTTCAGATCAGTCTTGTTCTATTAAAATTGACTGTTTAGGGTCTTAGAGACCTCAAAAATTGTATATAATGATAATATATGTAATGATAAAATAATTTTTAAATGAATTTGATATGTTAGCAATTATAATAATGCATAATGAATAAAATAATTTTTAAAAAATGCTTGATGTTTTTTTAATGTTCTTCTGACATACTGTAGTAAACCCCCATTTTACAGATATTATTAAAGATTTAAGGAAAATTATGAATTGAAATGATGTGAAGTATGTTTTTAAGCTTTGTAAAGTTCTCTCAGACCGTAAACAAAGGGCGAACTGCACCGTTTGTGTTTTTCAGCATGACTTTAATGTAAATCATGAGCGAATGTGGTTATATAAAAAAACTTTAATTCACAAGCATTATTGAATTATATAAGGCTGAACAGATCATTAGATGTCACGTCATGTATATTAGGAATTCGCAGTGGTCTGTACAGAAATATTTTCGCGTAAGTTCTGATAAAGTGGCAGCGTTTGATTAAAAGAGCGATGAAGCGCGCGTTTGACGCGTATGATGTGATCATCCAGAGCCCCTGTGCGCCCATCACGTGCTTCAGCTCAATTCATCCAGCAGCCGCTTCAAGCAGAAGAAACTATCTCACCTCTCAGGAAAGGCTCGTGAAAAACCTACAAGATTGACGTCAAAAAGATTAAACTACTCGGACACGTCGAGCTGAACGCAAAGGAATCGGATGTGAGTGGAAGTGTTGGGAAACACCTCCAGGACCAAGTGCCTTGCCTCGTCTCCGGCAGCCCGTGGGAAGTTTCTTTCCATGTGAAAAGCATCTGACACATATGATCTGCTCCGTACACACTCATTCTGGACCACCGGGGACACTTACATATCCATAGATTGTATAACAACCGCGAGGAGACGAGACCGGATCGCGTATTCGTGTGTGAACTGTGAGATTTGGTGAGTAAATCGCAGCTGTTCTTCTATATGCCAAGACAGACACAAGACATTTGACCTAATTCATCTCTTGCTTACAAATATATGGATATGCATTGCGCACTAGACATGACATGCTTAAAAATGGGTCTGGCGGTGCGCAAAGCTGCGTGCGTTTGCGTTAGAAGAGGAGAAAGCCAACATCTGCTCGTTAAAAGTAGGTCTGCATGTGGACTGCCGTGTGTCTGTGCTGTTTACTAGATGAGTTTGAACGAATCAGAGTTATGGTGCATCTTAATTACCGCGCCATTGACATATTCATTATTATAACAACCGTTTTATGGCGTGCTTTAATTATGCATGCTCATCTGTGTTCAGGAGACTAATGCGTTTTATTGCTAACGTTCAGCCTGTGCAGTGGATTTTATACATTCAACAGTCTGTAATATAGACAGGGTTTTTTTTCCCCCTCTCTGTGGTCACTCGTGGGTTCGGTGTGGATTCATATCAGCTGCTGGTTAATTAGACGCACTTGCGCACTGGTTGTCATGACCACTCATCCACATCAATTCACCAGACTACGGACTGTTTACCTTCATGCGTCTGATGTATATGTGAGCTTATAGTTTCAAGATGATTGCAGTGCATTAATTCGAGAAAGTTGTGCAGTGTGCTGCAGTGCTGCATTGAAGAGCACTTATTCAATTTTGCAAATAATTGCGAAAAAGATATAATCAAATTAAGAGTGAAATTTTTAAATAGAAAGAATAGAATAGAAAATGAACAGTAAAAATTACTTTTTGAAGATTATTGGAGTGTGTTTTACAAGTAAAAAGCAATTTGGGTTTTTTTATGCTTCAAAATTTAATGTTTAATTTAATGCATTTTCTTGCTGTTTCTTTGTGATTGTTTCTGAGTAAAAATTGCTTTTGACCAATTGTTTGTGTAGCAATTTCTTGTAAAATATACTCCAGTGATCTGAAGTTTTATTTACAACTTAAAAAAAAAAAAAGAAAAATCATTTTTATGATATAACTAAATGGTTTTGAGTTCAAAACCAGTTTGTTTACCAATTAGTTTTATGATTAAATATAGAATTCTTCCTTTTTTTGCATTTTTAATCATCAGCCCTTATATGTCAATGGTAAGTATGTTTTAGTGCTTCTAAAAGTGTCTTAAGTATATATGTTTTTCACCATGGCTTTAATGTAAATCACGACCGAATGCCTTTATATGTAACTTAAATTTACAAATGTTATTAAATTATCTAAGGCTAAACAGATCATTAGATGTCATAAAAGATTTAAACATATAAAATTTGTAAGGATCTGTGAAGAATGATGTTTTTCAGTGTATTTTTTTTCTTGTAAAACATACTCCAGTGACCTTCTGGTGTATTTACAACTTCAGAAAAATAAATTTTAAGGTGTAAAGCTTTTTTATTAAACATTTTTTATATATTTTTTAAATAACTAATATTAAATTCTGTAAAAAATATGTGACCCTGGACCAAAAAAGCACTCATATGGGTACATTTTTTGAAATTAAGATTTATACGTCTTCCATTATACAGCTTTCCGTTAATGTATGGTTATTTAGGATATATTTGGCTGAGATACAACTAATTGAAAATCTGGAATCTGAGGGTGCAAAAAAAAAAAAAAAAAAAAAAAAAAAAAATACTGAGAAATTCGCCTTCAAAGTTGTCCAAATGAAGCTCTTAGCAATGCACATTACAAATCAAAAAGAAAGTTTTCATATTATTACGGTAGAAAATGTACAAAATATCTTAATGGAACATGATCTTACCTTAATATCCTAATGATTTTTGGCATAAAAGAAAAATCTATAATTTTAACCCATACAGTGTATTTTTGGCTATTGATCTAAATATACCCCTGCTACTTAAGACTGATTTTGTGGTTCAGGGTCACATATTGTGATTTCTGCATTCTAATTAAATACTCAAATATTGCACAGTGTGAAAGCTACATGCTTCTCCCTTCTGAATATGAATGAACTGTGGTGTAATGGTGGTGTTGAGTGCAGTTCTGTTTAGTGAAACTAAACAGTGGCATTTACACATGATATTAGAGACCTAACTAGAAAGGAGCAAATATTGGTTAAAATCAGTTAAACCGATTATCTCTGTCACTACAAAAAGCTGATTCATGAACTATTGTGTCCTTTTGCAAGATACATAACCTCAGGTTACTCAAGGGACTGTCTCTGTGGTGATAAGTGTAGTGAGTCAGAAAAGTAGAAAAAGCATCTGCTAAATGACTAATGTAAACATCGCGGCTTGTGAAGAGGGCTGCAATATTTTTGAAGTTCGTGCTTTATGTGTCCAATGATTTATGAATTCAAAGCAGCCTCTGAAATTTATAGTTTAGTTGATGTTTCATTTACTGCACTGGCTGCGCTCAAGGACTCATCAAGTTCAATCAGAATATACAATCAGAGCTTGAATAGCTAAATTACTAGCCAAGATAGCTTGGAGACTCTTATAGAAGTTACTTATATAAGGTTCTTGCGTATGTGAGTTATAAAGGATATAACCAAGTTGCAACTGGTCAAAATTTTGTTATTCGGCCACACATTCGCTCGCTTGCTTGTTTTCAGATTTTATGACAGCAGGCTTATTATAGTTAAAACTAAAACCATAAAGAACCTAAAATAAACAAAGTAAAATTAAATATGAAAAATATTAATTAATAAAATAAAAAAAGTATTTTAAAAAACATAAACATTTTCTCAGTTTTTCATTTTCAGTTACTAAAATGGTGCTAAAATAACTACAAATTAATATAACAAATATATTTTAATAACCTCACACCACAATATTACTAAAACTTTAACTAAAATTAAAAAGCATAAAAATAAAACTATTGAAATAAAATAAAGCTAATAAAAGCTATAAACAGTTAAAATAAGAAGCACTAACAAAGAAATCTTTGCAAAAACTAAACCTGAGATTAAAGCCTACAGAACTATGGTGCATGTGTTTCACAAGTTCACTGGTTTTATTTGGAATTGCTCTTTAATCTCAAAGTGGTTGTTGAGATTAAAATTCCCAAAGCGACGTATAAGGTACATAAGCGCTGAGCGAATGCCTGCAGCATTAGATTAGATGAGCATAGGGCATGCCTTTGTTTACATGCTTGCGAAGAAAAGCTTGCACAGTACTTCACTAGGTTTCATTGTATCAATTATTCGAAATGCAACAGCATTGTAATATTTTCCCAAGATTTTCTCAATTCAAGCATGCATTTTGTTTTAAAACCCGTATCAGGATGTTATAGGAGAAAATGCACTCCACAAAAAGTTGCACATTTCTCCTGGGAGCTGATCTTTCCGCTGCTATTTTTAGAGCTGTCACTTCAATCAGTCTATAAGAAGCGAACGAGAATTGCATTGCATGAAGTTTTGTTTCACACCGTGTGCCAAATTTGTACGGATTCCTCAAATTCTGTTTAAACCTGTAACAAGCACAACATATTCTTGCAAAAAGCAGTTTTACAGCAGGAGAAATGGATCTCACACACATGCGAACTGTTTTTCTTTCAGGGGTGCATGCATAAATGCCAAGAAACTGCATTAGAGAGACGCCACCCAAAGAAAACGACATCTTTTTGTGGAAAATGGACCCGCCGCACAAGGAGAGACGGTCACCGGAAAACGGCCCCAGCTCGGCTCGGCCCTGTTGCTCAAGCCTCAAGGTAAATCTTTTGTCTTGAACGCCTATAGGAGCTTTATTCTCAACTGTTAGTCATGTTGATGCCTGAAGGAGAAGCGCTGGTATGTCTGTGAGCGCGCAGCTCTGTTGCTTTGAAGGCCCCTGGCGCTGTGACGTCATTGGGTCCAAACAAGATTTAGCTTCGGTTTGTGGTGGAATCTTCTTCTGAAGAGCTGAGGATGGAGAACATAGGGGGTTTTGAGCCAGCGCTCCTGATGAGATGATTATGGCTAATGATGTAAATAATGAGAGAGTCATGCTCCGCAGTTCCTTTGTTATAAACACATGAGAGCGGCCACAGAAGACCCATTCAGCTCTCGGAATAAGATGCACAGTCACTGGTAGATGTATTGTAAGGTTATAATGTAAAGGTGTACTTAAGCTCAATTTTAAAACATACAGTACTAATCACATACTAGCAGATTTTTTTCTCAATTGTGGCAAAGTGAAAAGCCAATGGGGTTATTATTATTGGTCCTTGTTGATTGATACATTGCAAGACAATGGCTACCGGCACTGTGAGAGTGAAAAAAGCACATACAGGCAACACATAATTGAAACCCATGGCTCCTGACAATATATTAAGGTCTTATGAAGTGAAACGATCAGCCTGTGCAAAAAACTGAACATTATTTACAACATTATTACCTGTAATCCAAAGCCTCAGGCAAATGGTTCAGAGTGATGTCTGGTTCATGAATCATTCTTTTGAGTCAGTTCTTTTTAATGAACTAGTTGAACCAGTTCAACACATCAGACTGAATCGTCTAAAACAGTTTATAGCTTGAGCAGCACAAATCTGCAAGTTACTCAATCAGAATTCACTTTCAGACACCTGACAGTCACACCGACTCGAAATGAGCTAATATTTGAACCAGTTTATTGAAATGAACTGTCTGAACGAACAAGTTCGCAGAAGAGAATCAGATTTCCCCGTAATTTCAGTTATAACCAATCTTTGTTTCTATAGACTTGCCTCTTTCTTGTCAAAATTGGCCTTGTTTACTTTATTAACATATGTTTTTAGTCTTTTTTTTTATATATATATGTGTGTGTGTGTGTATGTATAGAGAGAGAGAGCAAGAGAGAGATTTTTTTTTTTTTTTTTTTTTTTTTTTTTAAAAAAGAAGATTCTTATGCTCATCAAGACTGTATTTGATCAGAAATACAGAAAAAAAATGTAATTTTGTAAAATATTATTGCAATTAGAATATTCTTTAAAATATAATTTATTTCTGTGATGCAAAGCTGAATTTTCAGCATCAGTACTCCAGTCTTCAGTGTCACATGACCCTTCAGAAATCATTCTAATATGATGATTTATTTTCAGTGTTGGAAACAGTTGTGCTGCTTAATTTTTATTTTTTGATACTTTTTTTTCAGGATTCTTTTATTTAAAAAAAGTTAAAGTTAGGTGGACACTTTACTTGTATTCAAAGAATCACAGAAAAAAGTATCACAGGTTCCAAAAAAATATTAAGCAGCACAGTTGTTTCAACACTGATGCTAAATCAGCATATTAGAGTGATTTCTGAAGGATCATGTGACACTGAAGACTGGAGTAATGGCTGATGAAAATTCAGCGCTGCGTCACAGAAATAAATTATATTTTAACGTATATTAAAATAGGAAACCAATATTATAAATTGCAATAATATTTCACAGTATTGCTGTTTTTTTCTGTATTTTTGATCAAATAAATACAGCCCTGATGAGCATAAGAGACTGCATTAAAAAAAACATTCAAAATTGTACTGATCCCAAACTTTCGAACAGCTATATATATATATATATATATATATATATATATAAATTCTAAGCAGACATGTAATTTTTCTTTAAAGACTTGCAGCACTTCTCAGCCTCTCTTTCTTGTCAGCATGATTTTAAGATCATCCTTGTTTACTTTTAATAATACACATTTCTTATTGTAAATAATTCATGTTGTGCACGCTGCTCCACAGAAGAAAAAAATGTTGGTCTTTGTTATATATATATATATCATTAAAATATAATCACTTGTTCTGCCTCTTAAACAGCTTTCTTTTTCTATTTACTATAAATTCTCAATGGATGCATTTTTTCCCTCTTTAAATATCCAGTTGAATCAAATGTTGACTTTAGCCAACCCATGTAATGGTTTAGAAACACTTTTACTTGAGCCTTTAATTTAAAACACATCAAAACCATAATTTGCTGTTTGATAAATGCTAGTTGATAACAGGTGGAAGTACATTGTTGTTTTCATTGCACACACTCATGCACGACCACAGTTTTTTCTGGCAATTTTGTTTTGAGTGCAATGATTGCTGGACTTTTCCCGTTATGATGACATGTTTGTTATACTGATAATTGCATACACAAATGCTATTCTGCACCAAAAATGTAGCTTTTGGATCAAGCTACAGCAAAGAAATACAACGAGAGATTGTCCAACATGGCAGAAATCCAAGAGTGCATTCTGACTGTGGCTCTCTAGGCCATCGAGGGGTTAAATGCCTCTTTAAAGAGCATACAAAACGTTATCAGCTAACTTATTTAGGGTATCGAACCTCCGACCCTTTGGGTTTGACTAGCGAGTGTTTGTGTCTCATGTTGAGTTCTCAAACGAGCCATATTACAGACTCTGAAACATTAAGCACTTAGTTAGTGACATGAAATGTTTTTCTACACATTAAGATCGGGCACATGCAGATGAGATCTGAATTTAGGGCTTGTTTTTGCTTGGGATTAAATTTGCATGAGACAACAGTGTAAAAGCTGCTTAGAATCAGATTATTTCGCACACAGCTAACGAAAGGAGCGAGCACAATGAAAAGGCCGTTTCTAAGAAAAGAGACCACGCAGAGGTGCGGTAAATTACATCTTGGATGTGTCCTGATCATAATCCTCCAATAAACCTTTATGGAGGCCTATTCTGATTTCCAAATTCTTTGCTTTAGCCCAAGGTCTGATCTTAGAAATGATCTGCATGCTTCAGGAGCACAGGCTAATCTGATGAATGAAGGTATTGTAATTGCACTCATAGAGACTCTTATGGTAAAGCCGATTAGCGTTTCCAGTGGTGTTCGAGCTCTACAAGTTTTTCTTTCGATAACACAAAAATAAGACATTTTGTCACATCCAGCAAAAAAATTAAGGACAACTTGGACCGCATTCAAAGGTTTGGGGATGAGTTCATTTAGTTACGGTTCATTTATGAACCAAATATTTATGAATTATGGTATCGCTTTGTCTAAACATAGTGTTTAAGAAGTTTTATCTGATCTCTGGTAGTCACTACATTCATTAAAAAAAAAAAAATGAAATAAAACAGGAAAGATCAGAGAATTTAAAAAACTGTGATAGCCATGCATGGAAAATGAATCAAAACTATTACAAATAAACATTTTATCGCCTTTTTCACATCAAAAATATTTTAATGGCTTGATATTGCTGTTTGTTAAAGCTTTGTGTAGAATATAATTTTTTTTTTTTTTTTTAAGCTAGTTGGCAAGAAAGCATTTCTTCCTTTTTCAGTTTTAGTTAATAGCTGAATTTAGATAATAACCTAAACTAGTTTATTTTCGGTCTTTTTATAGTTTTTAAGTTTTGATTAGTTTATCTGTTGTAGTGCCTAAATTTAAACTAAACAAAATTAAGAAATTATATAAATATATTTTTTTTACATTTAAAAAAAATAGTTATGTATGTATATTTCTTATTTTCAGTTAAAAAAAAAAAAAATTAAAGAAGGTAACCCTAATTTTTTGTGTTATTTTGTATTTTTTATGTATTTATTTTCATTTTATTTTCATTCTCTTTTGTTAAGGTTTTAGTAATTTGTTGTAATGTTTTTTGTTTGTTTGTTTTAATATGTTATTTATTTTAATATGTCTGTATAGTTTATTATTCATTTCTGGTTTTATTATTATTTTTTTTTTAATTATTCAACTAAATGTCATTTTTTTTTTTATTATTATTATTATTATAAGTTGATTTTTTTTATTTTTTTTTTTTTTATTGAAAATGTTTGGTTTTAGTTAGCAGTAATAACCATGATATATATAAAAATGTGAATGGCAATATGATACATAAATGAATGTAAAAACGAACATCCAATAATGACAGAAGATTGGAAAGATGTAAAATGTCACTATTAAAAAAGTGAGGAAATGCTGAATTTTAAATTTTCTGTACAAGATGTTATCGTCAATGTACAAAAGCATTCAGTTCTGTGCTGTGCCGGCGCTATGGAGCGTAAACTACAGACGTCAGTGCGTGACGGCCGCTCGCTCGAGCGCATGCTTGGGAAATCCATAAGCGCGTGAAGGGACCCATGTGTTCCTGAGTGAGGAAATCTCTGGACTGTTGTAAAAGCTGAAAATTAGCCCAGAGGCCACGGCGAGCACGTGTTGCTGTTGGCTGCTGGTCAGATTACTGCGTCCACGTGTAATGTGATCTAAGTTGCGCTCCAAAGAGATGAGGGATGTGCCACTGCATTGACAGTAAATTTATGACGATTTGAAGTCAGTGACAGATGCTTGTGCATGTGCACGGAACCTCCAGCATTTAAAACTTTTAGTCAAGGTCTTTTTTTTAAATATTTGCCATCTACAGTGTCAAAAATTTGGAAACTTCATGATTCTTAAATATTTTAAAATGCTCAACAAAACTGCATTTATTTGATCAAAAATGCAGTAAAATTGTGAAATATTAGAACAATTTAAAATAACTGTTTCCTATGTAATATGTTATAAAATGTAATTTATTCCTGTGATCAGAGCTGATTTCTTTAGTGTTATTACTCCAGTCTTCAGTGTCACATGATCCTTCAGAAATCATTCTTATATGCTGATTGGCTGCTCAAGAAAATATAATATAATAATATAGGTTTCTTGAGCAGCAAATCTGCGTATTAGAATGATTTCTGAAGGATCATGTGACACTGAAAACTAGAGGAATGATGCTGAAAATTCAGCTTTGATCACAGAAATAAATTACATTTAACAATTTATTTACATAGGAAAGAGTTATTTTAAAGTGTAAACATATTTCACAATTTTTGCTGTAGTTTTGAGCTCACAATCAAGCCTGGGTGAGCAGAAGACATTAAAAACATTTAAAAACTGTAATGTTTCCAAACTTTTGACAAGTACTGTACATTCTGTGCTTGTTTGCAATCCATCACTGGACAGGTGATTGTCATCGTTCACCTTTCAGCTGGGTTTCTATTCTGAGCGTCCCATCATGGGAGAACATGTGTGGCGTGCCTGAAACTTCCAGTGTGCTTTATGTACACTTTCTCACACTCCCTTTCTTTGTTTTATCCTTCTTTAAGATACTGTGTCTTTAGATACGGCTTTCTTCACTCAGCGTTAGAAACCTCCCAAATACCAGCATGCTCTGCGCTATCCCCTGTAGCCCAAAGTGAGCATAAATCTTTCAGAAATGTGAGTGCTCGAGTCCCAGTCGAAGAACACAATCCATTATGACGCAGGGTTGCGTGACCCAGGACAAAGTTGTGATAACTTGTTTAAGTGAAGGACGCAGACTGTAAACACTGCAGTGTTCGTGAGAAGAATAGCCTCGGCTAATTGATTGATTGATTTTAGATGTTATAAAAGACATCTTTGGATTTGTCAAATGATTCATTTGGGCTGAAATGATTCAAATATGTCTGTTCAATGAAGCTGTGAATTATTATTATTATTATTATTATTATCATTATTATTATTATTATTATTATCATTTTTTTTTTCTCTCTCTCTCTGATTTAAGTATCTACAGGTGATGGAAAGAAGTTTGGGGTTGTTTTTTTTATGTTTTTGAAAGAAGTCTCTGCATTTATTTGACCAAAAATACAGTAAAAATTGTGAAATATTATTACAATTTAAAATAACTGTTTCCTATGTGAATGTATTTTGAAATTGAATTTATTTCTTGTGATCAAAACTGAATTTTTAGCATCATTACTCCAGTCTTCAGTGTCACATGATCTTTCAGAAATCATTCTAATCTGCTGATTTGCCTCTCAAAAAACGTCAGTATTATATTAATTTATTTTATATTATTTTATATTATATTATATTTCAATGTTGAAATGCTGTGCTGCTTATTAATTTGCCGATATTTTTTTTTTTTTTAGGATTCTTTGATTAAATATAAAATTCTTAACAACAGCATTTGTTTGAAATGGAAATTGTGACATTAAACATGTTTTTACTGTCATTTTTGATCAATTTAATGTGTATTTGCTGAATAAACTTTCTATTAAAACTCACACATCCCAAACATTTGAATAGTAGTGTATCATTGTTTCTGCATAAATATGAAGCGGCACAATTGTAGATTAAATGATATATATTCATATAAATATAAAATTAATTATATAAATTAATTATCATAATCTCAGTATTTTGATAGTTTAATTATTTTAATAAATGCATAATTTATTCTAAATATTTCATACATTTATAAATATTATTTATCATTTTTATATTATTACTAAATAATTTTTAAATTATTTATAATTTTATTAATAAATAAAATTATATTAATATAATAAAATATATTTACAAAAATATAAATTTTGATCTATGAATGCATTCTTGCTGAATAAATTATTAAAAGTAAACAGTAAAAACATTTTTAATGTCACAAAATTTCTATTTCAAAAAAATGCTGTTCTTCTGAATTTTATATTGGTCAAAGAATCAAAAAAAAAAAATCTGCTAATTAAGCAGCACAGCATTTTAACATATAATATTCAACATAACATTATACATTTATAAATATTATTTATAATTTTGTATAATATTAAGTAATTTTTACATTATCTATAATGTATTATAATAATTTGTAATTTTTATATTTATAGAAATATGCAATTTAATCTACTATAAAAATTATTTGTAATACTGTAATGATGGGGGAAAAAACAGTTTTTATGCAGTCATAAAAAGATTGTTTTAATCAAAAGTTTTATGCCGCTGAGCTTCAAAAAGTGATTCAGCTCTTTTTTTTTTTTTTTTCAGTCTTTGTACATGTAAAATTCAAGTGTGGGTTGAAAGATGACTGTATAGCTGACGATTTGATCATCAAAGGCTTCTCATCTCGTCTCGTCTCTTCTGGCCTCATCTTTTTTCCCCCATCTTCTCTTTTTGCTTCTTCACCCTTCTCTCCTTCTCCACCTTTCCGTTGATTATTAATTTGGATGCAGGGAGCACGCATACGTGCGGGAAACCCCACAAGAGTGAAGATGCACCGCTGCGTCGAGGCGAAACCTCTGCGAATGCTGATGATTTTGGCCCAGAAACCCCAGCAACAGACGATAAAAGTGTCTGTGTTTCATCATCAAAAGCAGCGAGTCATTTTTCCCGTTGTTTTGCTCATATGGAGGCTTAAGTCACTGTGGTTGAATGCAGTAGCATCGCTCAAGAGCGTGACATAAGCTCCCCTAATCCGCTTTTTGTCCCCACTACCCATAATGCAGTGCAGTTTGAGAAATGCACCCCCCCTCCCCTCCATCTCTCCATCTCTACTCGGGTTCTCTTATCCCCTACGATTTTAAATGCATATTAATGAAGAGTTGCTTCCATGTCCAAAAATAGGTTAATGAGGGAGAGTGCGAGTTGTGCATGCGGCATCTGACGAAGCGCTGCTGAATAAAACCTCTCTCTTTCTGTGTCTCATTACAGATGTTCCTCGTGGCCTTGTCCTTTGCCTACTTCGCCAAGGCATTATCCGGGAGCTATATGAAAAGCACAATAACTCAGCTGGAAAGACGCTTCGACATCCCCAGTTACTTAATAGGTGTCATTGATGGCAGCTTTGAAATAGGTAAGAACCGGATCTTCATGCGTCAGCAGACCTTTCGCTACGCTTCGATCCCGTCACCTCCGCCAACCAGTTGCCAAGGCTTTCGTCTAGGCTTTCACGGCATCCGTGGCGCTCCTTGCGCCGGTGCGAAATAATACTGAGACGCGCCATGTGTGCTGCAATTTGCATCTGTCATCGTCTGCAGTGCAGTCGTCTGACAGATCAGACGGTTATGCAACTGCAAACGCGATTAACAAGTCACAACTGCAGTATAAAGAGTGCTCATCTTCACAAATGCAAACTGCATTTTTACGTTTGCACGTGCATAAATCGCAATTGCAATAAAATGCTTTAATTTGCTGTATAGCATGGTGCCAAAGAAAATATGGTACTTGTTTGCATCACAGTCGTAAACTTTGATTTTTTTTTTTTTTTTTTTTTTTTTATGAATATGAAATTGATTTATTTGAAGTAGAAAGCTTTATCTATGATAAATGTCTTCAATCAATCAATTTAATGCATCCTTGCAGAATAAAAGTACAAAAATGTATATAATAAATAAATATAATATCTACTAAATAAACATTAAATAAATAAATTATATTCATCTATTTCATGCATTCATGCTGAATAAAATTACAAATATTAATATAATGTAAACATGGTATTTATTTAGATAATAAATGTATATTCAATATTTACAAAAAACAAAAATAAAAATATTAATCTATTCAATGCATACTTGCTAAATAATAATAATGAATAAATGTGCCAATGTTAATATAATAAACGTAAATCTAATATTTACAAAAAATTTAAATATTGATCTTTTTTTCTCCATTCTTGCTGAATACATTTAAAAAAAATTTAAATATAATTATTCATCTAATGTTTTCTTGTAAAATAGAATTAAAAATATTTAGTAAATATTTGATAAATATAAATATAATATTTATGGAAAGAAAATATTAAAGTAATAATCCATTCAGTGCATATTTACTATGATCTCACATGATTTTGTATATTTACTACATAAATATTGGTCTATTTTATGCATGCTTGCTGAACAAAATTACAAATATGTTGAAAATATTAATATAATATTTACAAAAAATATAAATATTGATCTATTAATGCATTCTTGCTAAATAAAAGTATAAATATGTCATATAAATTCTTAATAAAATTGCTAATATTAATATTTACAAATATAGCATTTACAAAAATACTATATAAATATTGATTCTTGCTGAACAAAATTACAAATATGTAGAAAATAAATATAATTTTTACAAAAGAAACAAAATATAAATAACCAATTCAGTACATTCTTGCGGAATAAGTGTAAAGATAATATATACAATGATTTATAAATATTAATCTGCTCATACTTGAATGAAATTAAAATATTTTAGAAAAGTGTATATATGTGTATATATATATACTGATTATCCAAATATCTTAATATTTTGACCTTTTCAGGTGTGCAGGGATACAAGTGCTAAAATAAAACAGGGTTTTTATGTTGTCAAGGGATGCCACAGAACAGCCATTAAAACACTGTTGTAATCAAAGTTTTATTCCGCTGAGCTTCAGAATTGACTCTGCTCTTTATTCATCTTTGTGCATGTAAAATCATAATTTAGAGTAATGAAAGCGAGGCTAAACCCTGCTCACACTGCTGCAGCCGCCACTCACGTGGCCCTAGCAACCAGTGTTTCCATAGGAGCGTTGCCATGGCAACGGGAAACGGCACGCAGCTTCGCGGAGATCGTGTGTCAGAGTTAGCATCACTGTCTAGCTGTCTTATGTCCCCGTTATCAACAAGTGCTTGGGAAAAGGCCGGACAAAGGCCGCTGTGTGTTATTGTGTGTGTTTTGTAAATGTTTGGGTGAGTTGGTTCTTTTTGGTTGGACTGACCTCCTCACACACTGAGCCATGGTCTAAATGTCTGAGAATTCCTGTTCCCTTTAAAGCCGTGAAATGTCCTGAACGCCACACTGGGTACAGAGCTGTGCTATAATCGTCCTCACAAAGACCTCCGTTCATGGAGCCGTGAAGCTCAGAAACCAAATAAATCTGCCAATAAATGTTCCTCACAGACAAAGAGGTCAATCATGTAGAAATCAGCTGGGAAGCGTCATGTTCAGAGAATTTGTGGAGCGGATACGTGCGCTCACGGGTCAGTGTTATGGGACCTTTACTGCCTGATGGACAATACTAAATAATGTGCCCTCACAATTGCTTTATTTTACACTTGTTCACCTATTAAAGGGAAAATTGAGTTTGTTTCTTCATCAGATTTGTAGAAATGTAGCATTGCAACGCTTGCTCACCAATGGGTCCTCTGCAGTGAGTGGGTGCCGTCAGAATGAGAGTCCAAACAGCTGATAAAAAATATCACAATAATCCACACGACTCCAGCCCATCAGTTAATCTCTTCTGAAGCCAAAACCTGCATATCTGTAAGAAACAAATCCATCATTAAGATGTTTTTAACTTTAAGTCAGCTAGAACAGTCCTTTATTCATAATATTGATTTGTCCAGTAAAAACGTTGACTGGATCAGAAGAGAAATATGCACAGATCAAGGAGCATTTAGAGTTACAGGGTGACTTTTGATATGAGAGACAAGAGGAGATGGACTTTTTCACTGGAGGAAGTGTTATGGATTATGGACTCATATTTTGGTCAGAAGAAGCCTGTTTTCACCACTGAATAAAGAATAAAAAAGCTAACTTTTTTTTAAGGTGACTTTTTATCTCACAATTCCAAAAAAAAAAAAAAAAAAAAAAAAAAAACATTGCAAGTTTATATCACGCAATTCCAAGAAAAAAGTCAGAATTGCGAGTTTGTATTACGCAATTCTGAGTTTATATCTTGCAATTCTGACTATTTAACTCGCAATTATGAGTTTATATTCCACAAGTCTGAGAAAAAACTCTGAATTGTGAGATTAAAAAGTCGTTACATTTTTTTTTAAAAATTTTATTCCGTAGTACAAACGGAGTGGTGTGGTTTACTTGTGGGTTATTGTGATGTTTTTTTATCAGCTGTTTGGACACCCATTCACTGCAGAGGATCCATTGGTGAGCAAGTGATGTAATACTACATTTTTCCAAATCTATTTTGTTCTCCAAATGTTCCAAAAACATCTTAATTTGAGCAAATTTTTATTTAATTTTCACTAACATTTTTGGAAACAGAAAATATAAGCAATCCATTAGTGGATTATTAAACTCTCATTAAAATGAAAATTTTGTCATCATTCACACACCATCATGTTCCAAACCTGTATGAGTTTCTATCTTCTGTTGAACACACAAGATATTTTGAAAAATGTTGTTAAACAGATTTTATTCCATGCTGTGGAAGTCAATGGATACCGCCAGCTGTTACGTTAACAACATTCTGCAAAACATCTTTTATGTTCCATTAAACTGTCGCATTAAGGTTTAGTTCTTGCTTTATTTGTTGGAATTTTCTGAGAAAAAGCTCAATGAATAAAGCCTGTTCAGCTCATTTGCAGTTTCCACATCATAAAATGTTTATCTGAACAGTTTTTCCTCTTCTCTGCTTCTAGGTAACTTGTTAGTGATCGCCTTTGTGAGTTACTTTGGTGCCAAACTTCACCGTCCGAAGATCATCGCCATGGGCTGTCTGTTGATGTCGCTTGGGACTTTTCTAATTGCCTTGCCCCATTTTATAATTGGACGGTAAGCCAAAGTTTCATCCGTAAGTGAAAGTGTGTGTGATGTCAGCAGGGCGAGTTGTTTTGAAGGGTCACATGTATCCAGTTTAATCTTGTTAAAGTTTCTACGAACGCCATTGAGTTGTCTTCAGTGTGTGTTTGTGGTCAGACGCTGTGCTGTTTCTTTATCAGATGTATTTCTTGGCATCGCAGAGTTGCTGTATCAAGGAAACATTTTGAGTTGATATACAGAACAAACAGAATTTTGCATGACCTCACTCTGCTCATTCAAATTCGACTTCATCCTTGTAAATCGACAAGCAATCTCAACCTTGAAAGTATGCCAGGTTTTCAGATTCACATGCTGCTCTTCGAAGGCACCACAGCTTGGATGTATTTAAAGTGACTCAAGTGCGATTTTCCGTGATGGATTGACATGCTGCATTTTATGTTAATGCTTTGTATGTAGGCCATGATTTTGAAGTGCATTATTTATAGAAATGATGCATTCTATATTGCATCCTGTTTTCACGGCAACCGCATGTTCACAATGTGAACTGCTCAATTTATTTGAAGTTCACCTGCTCATTTATTCACTGTCTGTGCAGATGTAGGTTGTAATATACAGCTGATTCATTTTAGACAAATTATATATATATATATATATATATATATATTTTATTATTATTTATTTATCTTTTTGCATTGTCATTATTGTTGACAATTATATATTATTATAAAAAATTACAATTATTTTTTAGTTATTTACTCATTTTTTTTATTATTTAATTATCATTGATGTTTTTTCTGTCCTTATTATTGTTGACAAAAAAAAAAAAATATATATATATATATATAATAACATTTTTATTGTTATTGTTAGGATGCATCACAAAATAACATGAAAACCAAACAAACAAAATATGCATGTTTCCTAACAAGATATGCATGTTTCATCAATCTCTCTCCCTTTTGTTGTGTCATGTGACACGATCTCTGATTTCTGCTGTTGACTTGTTGATGTTTCATATACAGCTACAAGTTTGAAACATCGATCCGATCGTCAGTGAACTCCAGCAGTAACCTCTCTCCATGTCCAGTGAGGCCTAGCGATCTGGCCACAGGTCCCAGCCCTACTTCGGGACCAAGCTCAGGTACAAAACCACCTACAGCTTGTGTTAGATTGGAGTCTTGCTGGTTAAAACTAGTTTTAAACCCCGACTGGGACTAACATTCGCCAGTGCAGCGTACAGCTTTTAATATATTCTTGCTTGTCTGTATTATGCTAATGCATCATATTTGAAATCCAGTACTTGTTTCGTAGTAATTTTAGGTGCTGATTCCCAAAATGCTGCCTGTTTTCCTCAAGCACAACACACTTTCTTAGAAAATGTATGCATTTTGTTGTATTGATTGCATGATTCCTGTTCATCTGAGCCAGATTACAACTATTGGTTCAATTCTCGCTTGTTTATCCTGTCTCATTTTGTTCTGTATATTTGTTTTGTTTTAGTTCCTTGAAATGCAAACATTTGCAACCTCTCTCACCCTCTCTTTCCTCTTTATCAGGTTGCGAACACGAGTCCAGGTTGTCCATGTGGATCTACGTTTTCCTAGGGAATATCTTGCGAGGAATCGGCGAGACCCCGGTGCAACCTTTGGGAATCTCATACATCGATGATCATGCTCTGGAGGAGAACGCAGCCTTCTACATCGGTACATCTACATGTTTGTTCATGCGTTTATGATATGCCGTGACTATAGGACAGATATGCATTTGCTGCTTCATCGATTACCATGTATTCAGTGAGAATCCCAGACTGCCCTTTAACGGCTTCCTGGAATGAATTGTTTTTCCTAGAGAGCATTGTCTTTCTTGGTAAACAGCCCAGACTAATCAATTCGTGCCGCCTGTGTTAGGATGCGTCCAGACGATATCAGTCGTCGGTCCGGTGTTTGGCTACATTCTGGGGTCCGTCTGTGCCAAGATATATGTGGACATTGGATTTGTCAACATGGGTGAGTGAAATGATGCTGTTGTGTGACTCACTATTTCCTAAAGCAGTCATTGAGTTCAGTTGCATCTTCACTGGATCACTTGAATGGCTTGAATATTGTACCATGCATCTTTGGAAATGTATAAATCAAGGTTTTCTTGAATATAAACAGCAGAAAATAATAGAAAATACTTCTATTCTCTGTTCGAGTAGACTAGAGAGTCAAAAACTCATTAAAGGTCTCAAAGAAGCAATTCATTGTGAAATCGAGCATTCGCTCCTCAAACCTGGAGAACATCCAGCTTATTCATATTCATCTTATTTTTTGTATTTCAAACAAAAGCAGGAGGAAATAAGAAACTTTGTTGTTTCTTGTTTGAAAGCCGCGAAGGCTGTTTATGTTGGATCTGAGTGCGTTTTTGGCATCCGAACGCGCTCTTTATTTGACTGGGGACGACGTAAAGGGTCATAAATGTTAAGCTGCGATTTATCCAACAGCTGTTTTGGATGAGATGTGCCTGTGAAATGAGACTGAGAGGTTAAACGGGGCATAGGCTGAAACATGTAATATCCTTAAATTGCATGATGTTAATATTAGATATGTGTGCGCGACGTTAAACGGTGATCAGCACATCGTGTTGTGCAAAGCTGATTCCTTTCAGAACATTTTTTGGCAGTGGTAAAGTTTATGTATGTGTGTGAAATAATACAGAGATACAGGCCATTTCTTCATGGATAATGTAGCGTTACACCCTGAAGTCAAGACATTTGGCAGTGAAGTTAAGCCATAAGATAGTGTATAGTAAATATTCAGCCAATAAAAACTATATCACATACCTTAAAATCAAATGTTTTGCCATTCATTTTATTTAATGGACAATAAAACAAAATGCAGACTATAGCATCTGCATCACATGCATAAATCCTTAGGAATATTGTTTCTATAGAGAATTAAGATTTTTGAATACAGTTTCTTATGCTTGGAAAGCCTGCATTTATTTGATCAAAAATATGGTAAAAATGTGAAATATTATTAGCATTTAAAATAGTTGTCTTCTATGTGAATATATTGTGAATTGAAATTTATTTCTGCGATCAAAGCTGATTTTTCAACATTAGTCATCTTCAGTGTCACATGATCCTTCAGAAATCATTCTAATATGCTGATTTGCTGCTCAAGAAACATTTTTTTATGATCCTCAATATTCATGCTACTATATTTACTATAAATAAGGCTACTTAATTTTTGTATAAACAAAACAGCAACTTAGGCTGGTCTATGCTGATTTGCTGTTCAAAAAACATTTCTTACTATTATTAATATTAAATACATTGTTTTTCCTGCTTCATATTTTTGTATAAACTGTGATACACTGGAAAAAAAGAAGAAATGAATAGATTTACTCAGCAAGGATGTATTGAATTGATCAGAAGTGACAGTAAAACGTTTATAATCTTACAAAAGATTTCCATTTAAAATACATTTCTATTTCAAATAATTCAATAATAATTTTGATTTCTACTCATAAATTAATCACAGATAATTTTTTTTTTACTGTTTACAATAAGTATGCAAAAATTATTAACATTATTAACATTTATAAAAATATCCATTTGTAATAATTTAGAACTCATAATAATAATTTAGCAACAAATGGTGAGTATAAGATACTTTCAAAAACATTAAAAAAAATAATGTTTCCAATTTTTTGTGCTAAATAAAAATGTTTTCTTATCCATATGGCTTTTGCCGAAAAATCTTTGCAAATTTTGTAATTTTGTAAATTAAAATTTTTGTAAATTGTAATTTTTGTAAATAAAAATGTAGTTTAAAGAGTTTAAAATGTAATAATTTAATTTAATTTAAATTTAAAAAAAAATCTGAAAAAAAATCACACTTTGGTTGAATTAAAAAAAAAAAAGGTTTGATGCTGTAGTTGCCAAACGTCATTCTGCTACCTGATCATGATTAGATTATTTAAGAACCTAAATTTTAGTATTTTCCACGTAAATCATAAACCACATATGACTTCAAAAGTCTTGAAATATATTGTGCAAAGAATTTTTTTGTAGTGTTTTTTTTTTTATCTTGACAGTACATATCACCATGGTTTTGTATGAAAAAGAGCAGTTTGTACATTCTGCTCAACATCTGGTTTCGTGTTTCAGGATTAAACGTGTCAAAAATGCATTTGATTGATCCATTCCTTGTGTATGTGAAATGCTACAAACATTTCAATCTACTGGCACAACATGGAGGCTGTCTTGAGCGTACATGATGAGCTGCGAGCGTCGAGAGAGAGCGCGAGACATCTAAGACTGTCTGTGGATCACAGTCTGCGTCTGCCTCGGCTGTCTTCCTGGCCCAAATATTCTGAACATGTGACAAGCTGCAGCGAGCCTCGTAGCGTCTGTATTCTCACTGTTGACATATGTGTGTGTGTGTGTGTGTGTGTGTGTGTGTGACTGTCTTCTCACAGAGAGCATTAGCATCACCCCAGGAGATGCACGCTGGGTAGGCGCCTGGTGGCTGGGATACCTTATTGCAGGACTCATCACCCTGCTCTCGGCGGTGCCGTTTTGGTTCTTGCCCAAGTCTTTGCCCCTGCCAGAGAGACGGCTTGCCAAGTATTCTCCAGAGCGGACCAGCTTCATCAAAGACTCGCCCCTGCTGGAGCACAAGTACCAGGCGGACGAGCCAGCTAACTTCCTAGAAATGGCCAAAGGTAAACCACCTAGAATTCACAGAAATAAATCACGCTCTGAAATACTTGACGTCTGCGCTGGTCTAGGCTGCTTAAAAAGCGTATTTGAACGTTGATGACCCATATAAAGTGCTGGAATTTCATTGCATTAATTAGCAAAATATCAAACCAGTTGGCATTTATTTTAATCCTATGAAACCTACTATATCAGATTTGATAAGCAAATTTCTAAGACAAATTTCCATCAGAAGCTTTACTTTCACTATTCCTCAGTTGAGGAATGTTTATTTGTTCATCTCACAATCGTCCTTGGATTGCATTGCTTTTTGAGCATGATCAAACAATTGTTTATTGTTGTTTGTTTTGTTTGTTTTTACTATTGTTCCACATATTGGGCATTACAGGGTAAAAAAAAATAACATTAGCAAAGTTTTTAATCCAAACTTTTCATTTTTTAATGCAAAAAGATTTTAAATGATTTATAGTGTCAAAACAATATATTTACTTTTATAAATAAATAAGTAAAACAGGAAATATGGCATTATGCTGTTCCAAACCCAGCTAACATGTATTTGGACCTCTTCTGGTTGTCACAAATTAACAAGAAGAATTATTTGTTTGCTCTCTTGTATTTAATGCAGTGATATTGATTCATTTCAGTTAGTGCATGTATGCTGTAGATTGACAAACAAACTTCAACTATTTGCATTCTGTGTTCATGTTTTTCAGACTTTTTGCCAACGCTGAGATCCCTTTTGGGGAACCCAGTCTACTTTTTGTATCTCTGCGTCACCATCATCCAGTTCAACTCTTTGATCGGTATGGTGACGTACAAGCCAAAATACATCGAGCAACATTACGGACAGTCAGCGTCCAAAGCCAACTTCTTAATGGGTACGTCGTCTTAGTCTAAACACACATATATATTACAGTTCACGGTGCAGCTGTGACCTCAGAGCTTAATGTTTTGATTGTATGTTGGGGGATTTTATTAATGCATGCTAAATATTAATCTGTGGCTCTGATATCAAATCTAAAAGCTTTTATAGCTCGGTTAAATCACAGTATGATATGGCCCAATACTGCCTATGAAAGAGAACGCAATCCAAAAATAATACGCAGACACCGGAGACTGTTGTACATTTTGGGAAACGGCATTAGCGTTTGAAAATCAGACGGTGGGAAAACAAATAGGCCTGTTCTGTATCCCTTAACCTTTCGAGCACAAGAAGAGCCTGTGCCTTTGTTTCAATCTGTGACGCTGACGCTTTGATCCGGGTTTTCCTGATGCCGTCTGTTTTTTCAGGAGTGATCAACATCCCAGCCGTAGCCTTGGGAATGTTCTCGGGGGGTGTGATCATGAAGAAGTTCAAGCTGAGCATCATGGGAGCAGCCAAGTTTGCGCTGGGGACATCTCTTCTGGGCTATTTCCTGTCGCTTTTCTTCTTCACCATGGGATGTGAGAATGCCAGCGTGGCCGGCATCACCAGGTCATACAATGGGTAGGACGAGACTTTCAGTTTATACTTCGGTCAGCAGTGCTTCCGATCAAATCTGGGGCAGGTTGCATAAAAACAGCCATTATGTTAAGACTGTGTCTTAACTAGTCTGACACAGGAGCTACATTTTTATGAAAATTATGTAAAAAAAAAAAAAAATCTTGATCTAAATGACTAAGTGACCTAATTGGGTCAAGCAAACAATACTAAATGCTAATAATAAAATGAAACTATATGATCATGCATCGTTTGAATAGCAGAATCATTGAGAGGACAATGCTTTGCATATCTTTTGTTGTTGATGAATAAAATATATATATATATATATATATATACATATACATATATATATATATATATATATATATATATATATATATATGAATAATTTTGCATTGCATTTTACATTTACCACAATTTTACATTTGCCTGTGAAGTTTGTAGAAAAATTAAGGTTGAAAAAATAGCATATTTACCACATTACAAATAATTAGCACAATTAATGCACATAGTTTTTTATTAATAGTTTAAATTGGTTTTAGTTTTTCCATTTTTATCCAAGTTTTTGTCATTTTATTGTGTTTTGTCATTATTTAATAGGTCTAGTTTTTTTATTTCATTTCAGTTTTAGTTTGTTTTAGTATGTCAAAATGAAAATGATAATTTTTTTGGTGACACTAAGTTTGTCAACATGAACTAACATTGAATAAAACTAATGTTAATATCAGCATTTATCAGTATATTTTAAGATCAAACATTGTTTTTATCAAATGTAGTTAATGTACTGTGAATTGCATATACTTTTTTTATTAACTAATATTAACAAAGGTTAATAAATGCTGTAAAAATGTATTGTTCATTGTTAGTTCATGTCAGTTAATGCATTATTAATGCATAAATGTTACCATTTTTTTTTTTAATATCTGATTTCAGTTCTTTATCAAAACAGTTTTTACTCCTGATGAAAGTGAAGTTTCCTCTCCAGATTTTTTTTTTTTTTTTTTTTTATTGAAGTACAGATCAGCATTGACGTTTTAATTGACCTGTATGACACAAACGTATGAATTCTATGATGTGCTTCTTTTGCAAAAAGACAAAAGCTTGATGATCCGGTAAAAATCTCCTTGTTATGTCTAACAAACAGGACGGAAAGTCTTTACAAAGCGGACAGTTCTCTCTGGGCGTCCTGCAATGCAAACTGTAAGTGTCCCGAAACGAGCTGGGACCCCGTGTGCGGTGAGAACGGCCTCACCTACGTCTCCCCCTGCCTGGCTGGATGCCGGACGTCCCACGGCTCTGGAATGGACACGGTAAGCACGGCCTCTGAACCGAGAGCATGATTCTGGAACAATGGAGTGTGTTTGTTGTCCTGTCCCTTCAAAGAATGCGGGCGACATTGTGTTGTGTTTCGTATGCCTTGAACTTGGGTTTTCCCAGCACTCTCCGAAGGGTGTGCACAACCTGTTTGTATTCAGCTCAAAGGCTATTTTGAATTTTCGAACCTTCTCTGAAACTTCCTGAGACGGTTCCTGGTCGGTTCTGTCTAAACATTGTGGAGTTTGGTTGCATCTGAACGGCTGGGACAGTCTGGGACTTCAATCTGCAGACTGTGCTTCCTCCCTCCCTTCCTGTGTGTCCATTTCATATCTCAAGCATCTGTTATACGTACTGTCTTTTGTCCCTTTCAGACAAAGAACTGGTGTAATTTAAGACTTTTGATGAGTGAGGTCAACTAAACAGAACATTGTGATTGAGCATTTGATCAGCATGTGGAAAGATTTTTAGATGCAGTTAAGATTTTTCATCAACTTTTTTTGACGACAAATATTCTTTCATTAAATTCAAGTAGAAAAGCATAAATAGAACATCTATAATTAAACATCTCATTTATTTTCTCCATATACATATATATATATATAAAAGAGACGGAGAGAGATTTTAAATGGTAAGATATACATATTTCAAAACAGACCAGAGTCAGTCTGATTTCAAATTTGTTTGTTCTTTTATAAACAACTACAATATCTTTTAAAATATATATATATTTTTTTTTTTGCATTTTACATTTACAATAATTTTACATCTTTACATGTCGTATTGGCCTGTGATGTACATTGAAAAATAGTGCATTATTATTCATTTACCACATTAAAAATAGTCAATGCAGTGCACTTAGTAGAAAATAAAAATATAAAAAAGATTTAAAAATATATATAATTGGTAAATAAATAATTTAAGCAATACACTAAATAGAATTATTTATTTATTTGTTAGTTTGTTTTGTTTATAAACGACTATAATAACTAGTAAAAATAACTTTTTCATTTCAGCTTTTTACAAAAATAAAATAAAAATAAAAATAACAATTAAAAATAATAAAATGCAATGCACTCCATAATACAAAAAGGAGGAAAAAAGGATAATTGGTAAATAAACAATACATTTTGTATTGTACAAATGTGCGAATTGAATAATACACTTCATAGAAATGTATTTGTTGATCTTTTTTTTTTTTTTTTAACTTTTATAATAACTTTTTTCATTGCATTTTACATTAATAACAACTTTGCATTTTACATTTGCCTGTGAAGTTCATAGGAAAATTTATTAGGACTGGATAAAATAATGCATTATTATTTGTTTACCACATTAAAAATCAATGCTCTGCACGCCACAATAGAAAAAGGAGAAAATAAAATTAAATAAAATTATAAAAATAATCAAATTAAATAATTGAAAATAATTACCTTATCTTTTACCTTGTCTTATTATCTTTTGTCTGCTTTTCATACATTTTTTGTTTCAAATCAAAGATTGCAAGGAGTAATAGAACCAGTGCTGCTTTAAAATGGGTGACTGCCGTTTAATATGAGCTCATAAACTGCATAAATAAAATTTTTAATTACACTTTTTGATTAAAGGCCCATACTTTTTCAGACCATAAATGCGATGGTAGGTCTAGAAAAGTCCTTGTTAAAATGTGGTGGGGTTTTTTTCTGCATGAGGTAGCGTCTGATGTGGTGTGTTTGTGTGTTTCAGGTGTTTGAGCAGTGCAGTTGTATAGCAGTCGGGAATCATACGGCCAGTGCGGGCCAATGCAACAACAGAGACAGCTGCCATCGAGTCTTCCCCTACTTCCTAGCTCTGTCTGTCATCACTTCCTTTATCATCTCGCTGGGTGGAACGCCGGGATACATGCTGCTCATCAGGTGAATATCTCACCGTGATTTATTGATCAGGAACTGCTGGTAGTCTAGAGAGTTACAGCTTACTTGAACTCATTTTCACCCAGAAATGAACATTTGCTGAAAATGTACTCACCCTCAGGCCATCCAAGATATAGATAAGTTTATTTCTTCATCAGATTTGGAGAAATGGAACATTACATCACTTGCTCACCAACGGCTGTGAACGGGTGCCGTCAGAATGAGAGTCCAGACAACTGAAAAAAACATCACAATAATCCACACCACTCAAGTCCATCAGTTAACATCTTGTGAAGCCAAAAGCTGCATGTTTATAAGAAACAAATCTATCTTTTTTATCTTCAAACCATTGATTCTTACCAAATACGACTCTGTAATCCATAATGACATTTCCTCCAGTGAAAAAGTCCATCCCCTGTGCATATTCCTCTTCTGAGATGACCCTTTTATGCATATTTCTCTTCAAACGACATGACTGTGTTGCTACATTTCTCCAGTTTTGAGAAGTCTTGTGAAAGTGAGTGCTTTGTTTACATCCTGAATTATCGTTTCATAGAAAACAGAAAGCAAGCACAGAAAGGTCGTCCAGTCATGTGTTTGTTTTTTTTCTCTCAGTTCAAGCAGATTACAGATGAAAACTGACTGCATGTGTCGGCGGCGCTAATGTGATTTTCCCCTCATTATTCCGTGTCTTAGTCGAGGACTGTAGGCCAGTCAAAACTGTCGCTCGATTGAATGCGAAATCAGTGGAGACAAGTTTATGGTCAGTTGTGAGGTTCAGTAATCAGACTTGTGTCTTGAAAGGAAAAGCTTTAGCACCAGGGACTGTCAGCTTTCTCCCAAAGCTCAGTCAGCTGACGCTGCTGGAATGCTCAGCCTCCCTCGGGCTAAATTAGGTTAGCGGCGGCAGCAGCAGTAGCAGCGCTGGCCCGGCTTTGTTTGGTGAAATAAAAATTCCTGTGTGTCTGTAGCTTTTGAGAGAAGACGTGATTCGTTTGGATGAAGTCATCTGCATATTGCTGTTCTGAAGTCGTCTAGTGGCCCGGATTTGATAGAAATCGATCTATTCACTTTTGTTCATCATGTTAGCAATATAAAACTAAAATATAAAATTATAAAATTTAATTTGATAATAAATGTTTCTTCTAATAAATGCATGTTAAAGATTTTATTTTAACAAACTATAATGATTTCTGCTACTTTTTTTCTTGTTTAAAAATACAAATAACCAATAGTAGCAGTCTAAATTTTGCATTGTTTTATGAATGATGAATTATGTTATTTTTACATTTCTTAATTTAAAAACGCTGGTGTTAGGTTGTCTAGATAGTCTTAAAAGATAGTTGATGTGAGAAAAAAAATCAACCTATTCATTTTCATAATAATTGTTTCTGGTCTTATGTACAATTCATCAATGCATGTTATTTTAAAAATTAAAAAAAGTTTTTTTTGCTGGCATATAAAAGTAAAAATAACTTGCTATATATATATATATATATATTTATTATAAAAATAAATTAAAAAATAGGGTTGATTTTCCATATATATTATCATTATTATGGTTACTGAAATGTTTGTAGTAATACAAAAATTAATACATTTATTAATATATAATATAAATAAAATAATATCACAATACATCACTTTATGCAATTATTCCATATTCCAATTAATATATAAATATATTAATGCAACCTATGCAATTATTTTTTCTGCATTATTTACGCATGATATATATATATATATATATAAATATATGTATATGTATATGTATATTCAATAACATACAATGATTATTCAATTTATTATGGAAGTAAACACAAAAATAGGGTTGATTTTTACATGTAAAATAATACATGTATTAATATATAATATAAATAAAATATCACAATACATCACTTTGTGCAATTATTTAATATGCAACCTATTCAGTTATTTTTAATCCATTAGAAGTAGCAGTGTAGCAGTACATTTAGTTGTATTTATTTATTCATTTATTTTACAGTATCTTTTTTCTATTTTATTATTTTGCATTATTTTTGCTATGTGAAATCTTAAACTACTGGTATGTCATATTTCTTGTACGCAGTGCATCTGTCAGACATGTTTTCATATGATTTTAGGAGGAGATAATCTATCCTTTCGTTCTCTGGTTTCATCAACAGATGCATCAAACCTCAGCTGAAGTCTTTAGCTTTGGGTTTTCACACATTGACGACACGTACTCTAGGTGAGAGACGCTGTGGTGTTTGGTGCTGTTGACGTCTGCTGAATCATTTTGCAGTCACACTGGTAATGATGATTTGTTTTGAAGCAGTAGTAGATGCTATGCTGTTTTTTGTCTTCCACAGCTGGAATTCCAGCTCCTATATACTTCGGAGCCATCATAGACACCACCTGTCTGAAATGGGGTCAGAAGAAATGCGGTGGGAGAGGAGCCTGTCGAATCTACAACACCACTGCCTACAGGTATTCGGCTCATCTCACCACATTCCATTTACAGACTTACAGTGCAGTTTAGGGCTGGAATCAGCAAAAGTAACACTGCTTACACTGCCATTCAGAAGTTTGGGATCAGTAAGATTTTTTTTATGTTTTTTTAAGAATTCTCTTATGCTCATCAAGGCTGCATTTACTTGATCAAAAATACAGAAAAAAACTGTAATATTGTAAAACAATAGTAGCTGCATCTACAGCTGTTATTATTCAGGATTCAGATTAATGGCTCAATCAGATCGAAAGGCCTTCAAATAAACACCTTAATCGATTAGATTGAGCTTAGTTTCAGATGTAGACCTGAGGAAAAAAAAATAATGCATGAATCTATTTTCTCAAAAATGCAGCAATGCATACGTTTGCATGCATTTTATGTCTTACAAATGTGTGTTTATTTCTGCCTCACATTTTATTAAACTGGCCAGTAAATATTGTACTTAATTTTTACTAAATATTTGCTAAAAACACTGTTTTGACAAATGTCAGCTTTCTTTTTAGGCAAACATGACATTAAAGCGCATGCATGTATGCATGTAATACACATGTAAATGAATATGCAAATTGATTGCAACATTTAGAGTTCATATAAACAGAACTTTCAGAATCTGAAATCGAATTGAATTCATTTAGAAAAGTGTAGTTTGATGCTGTAGCATAAAATTCAGATACACTATTTTACTTTGTCCTTTTTTAAGTGTAATTGTGCATTTGTGACCCTGGACCACAAAACCAGTCTTAAATAGCACGGGTATATTTGTAGCAATAGCTAACAATACATTGTATGGGTCAAAATTAGCGATTTTTCTTTTATGCCAAAAAACATTAGGATATTAAGTAAAGATCATGTTCCATGAAGGTGTTTTGTAAATTTCCTACTGTAAATATATCGAAATTTAATTTTTGATTAGTAATATGCATTGCTAAGAACTCCATTTGGACTTGAGGTGATTTTCTCCATATTTTGATTTTTTTTGCACCCTCATATTCCAGATTTTCAAATAGTTGTATCTCGACCAAATATCGTCCTATCCTAACAAAGCTTATTTATTCAACTTTCATAAGATGTATAAATCTACATTTCAAAAAATTGACCTTTATGACTGGTTTTGTGGTCCAGGGTCACATTTAAGTACAGAGTAATATTAATTAACAGCATATAGGCTTAGCATTAGGGTTTAGTTTAGGGTTACTGCATGACAAGGAGAATACAACAAACTGAAATTCCTGTGTACATGAGTTCGTGTTTATCGGGGTTTCTGCAGGTTTGATGAAGGTCAATTAAGACTTTTTTTCAGACAACGTAAAGAAAATTTAAAGAATAAATTGATGAATACGCAAAATGTCAAAGTATTCTTTAAATGTAAACATCTAGGGAGCACAAAATACAGCTTCCAACAGATCTCCAGTACTTTTTAATTAATTTCAAGAAAAAAAAATAGCTTGAAGCTTGAATAGCTGTGCTCCATATCAAAAATAAAAACAAATGCATTTGTGATCACATTGCAAAAAAAAGTGATGCTTTTCCTCAGTGTTGTGTCTAATGTCTAATGATTATTAAATCAGCATTACTTGAGAAGCAAAGTGACACAAGATGAGATGAAGTAGGTTTATCATTAAAACAAGGACAAAAATGCCTAATTCAAAGGAGTTTTCACATCCTACTGACAGATTGTTCTTGTTTTAAGCACTTTGTTTTGTTTTGTTTTAAGACATTTGCATCTCAAGCAAACATATCTTTAGCAAGTTGTGGAAAGCAAAAATACTGAAAAGATCATTTGTTTTATGCAGTGCATGCAACATTTCATGCCACGAGTTTTTGAATTTAAAACTACTTTGGACCCACAGAAGCCCTGGTATGTCTAGGCTTGTAATTGTGTTCGGTTTATTACTATCCTGTGTTTTTCCTCTCCGTCGCTCAGGATAGCATATCTGGGCCTGACGCTGGGCTTACGGACCGCTTCCTTCTTCCTGTGCATTCTCGGGCTGGTGGTGCTACGACGGCACGTTCGGCGACAAGAGCGCAACACGCTCGCGAACGGAGGCACGGGGGCCGCGGCCGGCGAACTGCAAGCCCTCAGGAAAGAAGAAAACAACAGCTGTAACTCGGACCAGTGCCCACGGACGGCG
Organism: Labeo rohita; assembly: GCF_022985175.1. Lineage (NCBI taxonomy): Eukaryota > Metazoa > Chordata > Actinopteri > Cypriniformes > Cyprinidae > Labeo > Labeo rohita. The sequence continues at coordinate 44,362,104 of NC_066872.1, forward strand.
GATTACGACCCGGAACGGGAGACGCGTCTGTGACTCGCGTACACGCACATGTACACGCACACCTGCGCAGGGAGCAACAGCGCCGTCTGTTTGACACTTTCTATCGGACTTGTGTAAATGATGTGAAATAAGTTGTTTTTGATATAGTAGATTTATTTCTTGAATGTACATGATGTTTTGGGTTAAAAAAAAAAAGAAGAGGAAGAAGAAGAAGAAGAATGTCTTACAATCTACCTGTTTGGATGCTTTTAGAAGCCCAACTAGAGGCAATTAAGCATTGGATTTCCTCTCATTTAAGCCATTGTCGTGCACAGGCCCTATAAGGATAACACCTTGTTGGGTACATGATCACGTCCGTCGTATCTCTCTCTCCTGCCATACACACTGATAGATGCCTGAAACAGTTGACCACGACACTGTGTGCTTAATATAGGTAGGCCTCGATCTCTATCTCGTCGGAGATCTCGAATTGCGTCCCATTTGTATTGTCATGAAGGAAGGAAATGCTCACCATTGTGCTTTTCAGTGTCACCTGACAGCAGTTCCTTCCATTTAAGAAAGGCGCGAGGAACGGGCCAGAACTGTGCGAACAGGTGCGTGACGCCGTGGGTATGTAAGTAATCATCTTCATGATCGATGTTGTGCAATGTCACTGTGCGTGTGTGTCGTTACGTGTGAACGGGTGCATTCCTGTGCCAAAAAAAACAAAACAAACAAAAAAAAAAAACATGAAAAGTGCGAGAAGGCAAAGTCAACATGGTCTATTCTCAGGTCGTTCAATCAATTGTTCCTCAAATTTGCAAATAATTATTCTTTTATATACTTGTATAAATCGTTGTCTGGTTTCAGCTGGCGGAAATGTTCCTTTGTAACGACCAAGCAAAGGATTTTTATTTGTGACTTGTAAAGCAAATAAAACGAGTGGCATTTATTACTTGCTTTTACGTTAGGCAGTACATAATTTTATTTGCTGATATGTTTTTTGTATACTTTAAAGTGAATATCCTGATGTGTAAAAAAATGCATTTATGTGAAAGATTAGATACATTCTTTTAAAAATAAACTGAATGATTTACTACATTTCGAGGAAGATCCACAATCAGTACCGTTTTTCGCTTTAATTGTGAAAATGGCATATACAATCACAGCAAAATGTAAACGAGGCACTTAGGCAGGTGATTTCTGCACCCATTAGATAAACATAAGATTTATAAAATAGCTATATCCGACCACATCTGACAGGAAAATACAACCGATACAACAACAGCATAAACCATCCTCCTTATAAGACCATTTTCCATCCTTAGAGAAGCAGCCAACCATATAATCTTGCATAAGAAAGAACATGTTCATTTTTCTCCTAACTTTTCTGCGTCTGAGGGAGAGGAAGTGAGCGTGGAAGCCTCATGCATCAGACACATGTACTGACAGCATGCTTTTCAACACCCACATGGTGGGTGACGGCTCATTCTTAGTAAATGAAAAAAAAAAGTGATAATTTATTACAAAAATCTGATTAAGCTGTGTTTTTTTCCTCTTACAGTGCAGGATCATTTTCACAGTCTTATAATCGTCACACAAGTCTAAATAGTTTTAATTGTACAACTTTGTGACTAGAATAGGCGAACATTGACATCGAATATCTAGCCCTCGTCCAATAACAGAGTAAATCTCAACAAATACATGTCCAGGTCCGATTTAACCCTACAATCAAAAGGAAAAAAATGCAAGTTTTATAATCAAATAATAATTCTCAGTGTAATGCATCTGGACATTTGTTGTGTTAGATTACTGTATTACACTAAAATAAATGCATTACTTTTTTGTGCATTGCATTGCAGTAACAATGTTTTCCCTTGCAGTCTTAAGAACTGATTTCTGCCATTTATATCTCACAATTCATACTTTTACCTTGCAATTCTGAGGAAAAAAAAAGTTTGAATTGTAAGAATAACTTGTTAGAAAAAGTTAGCAAGTTAGAAGAGCTATAAATAGTTAGAACTGCAAAATATAATATAATATAATATAGTTTATATAATTTCAATCATTTTTTCCCCTCACTATTTTTTTTTTAAACTAATTTTGACTTTTTAGCTCACAATTCAGATTTTGATATCTTGCAATTCTCGCAAAATTATTATAGCAAAGTTATATTTTCTGTTTTCATTACAATTTTAAACTTTTAGGAACTTTCTTCTTTTTTTTTTGTAAACGTCTTTATCGTTTTTAATAAGTTTTAGTTATTTTAGTACTTCAACTTTAAAGAAAACTATTTTTTATAGGAAAGTTATATTTTTTCGTTTTCATTTTAATTTTGAAGTTTTAGTAATTTTGCTTGTAAATATGTCTATACCGTTTTTAAGTTTTAATTATTTTATTTAAGAGGAAAGTTTGGTTTTTTTATAGGAACTTACATTTTCTGTTTTCATTTTAATTTTAAAGTTAGTAATTTTTTTTATATTTATTTTGTAAATATGTATATAGTTCTTTTTTATTTTAGTATTTCAAATGTAAAGGCAGGTTTGGTTTTTGTTACAGAAAATGTAAAAGTTTTAGTATTGTTTTTATCATTTATTTATTTGTTTATTTAATAAATGTCTATATAGTTTTTTTAAGTTATTTTAGTACTTATACTTTAAAGAAAACTTTTTTTTTAAAGGAAAGTTATATTTTTCAGTAATTTTGCTTGTAAGTGTCTATATAGTTTTTATTAAGTTTAAATTGTAATTATTTTAGTCCCTTGCAAATGTAAGGAAAAAAAAAGCTTGAATTGTAAGATATTAATTTAGAATTGTGAGTTAGAAAAGCTATAAATAGTTAGAATTGCAAAATATAATATTTTTCAAAATTTTGAGTTTATTTAATCGTGACTTTTTAGCTCATAATTCAGATTTTTATATCTCACAATTCTGACTGTTTTCCCCCTCTTGGAAATTCAGAGTTTATGTCAAGAAAAAAAGTCAGAATTTTGAGAGAAAATTGTGAGATTTTTTTCTTTTTTTTTTTTTTTTTTTTAATCCAATGGCAGAAACAAGCTTCCATAAAAATGTGCTTAATTGTAATGAAACATTTTTAAATAATAATATAAATGCAAAAAAAAAAATCTTAATAGTTTAATTTTCTCTATGCAAAATATAATTTGATTTCTGAGTGAAATAAGGCCTGGACATGTTTTGTAACATTCACCAGTGTTATCCTAGTAAGCATCGATAGCACAAAAGCATCTACCTCAAATGGACTCGAAATTAAGAAATGCTCACTTATCTGTATTGGACTGTGAAATCAGTTTAAATTTCACATTTCAGCATTTGTTTAACAACTAACAGCATTTGAACTCAGGTGTAATTGACCTACCTCTCAAGAACTCGAGAACAAACACACTAACCGCTCGTTAACAGACTGTTTGCTCAGCCCAGAAATAAATGGTCTCATTGTGATGTGTTTACTTCTTACCTGTTGTTTATGTGTAAACGGTTTTATTCTTCTTAATTAAAGTTGATCAAATGACTAACGTAGCCTGTAATGTATGTCATCTTAGATAGGCTTCCATTATGTCGTCTTTGGATGGAAATATTGCTGTGGAAATATGCTTGAAAAGTACTACTGTTACAGCTACTGAGACTCATGTTTGCATGTTCTGGATGTTGCATGACTAACCTGGTTTGATATGCACTTTTTAAGCAAAATAATAGAGAGAGAATGAAGCAGAAGAGAAGGAAAGCGACACAAGGTATCTCAATGCAACATGCAAACATCAGTCACTATGGCTTTTTTGACTAAATAACCTACGGTTCCCTGTAAACACATCAATGAGTGTTGGGTTTCAGTGGCTGTATTCGCAGACAGCCGCAGTATGCAGCAGTCTCAAAATACAGCACTGCAGTGCTTCAACATCAAAACCAGAGGGATCAAAGCTGGAAACTGTGAAAACTGCTACTTCAGATGTGTGGTGAGCAGGTAACCTGACAGGATGTGATATCATGAATTGACTGTCAAGAACTTGTAACAGTTTGCATGTCATGCTACCAGGTGAGTGTATTTGGGGTGGGAGGAACTGAGCATGATCGTGATTATCGTGCGTTAACGTACAGGTTTCCAATGCATCCACTTGCTTAGTTGTCTTTTTTGTCTCCACTGTCCAGCTGATTCTAAAAAAAGAGACAAAAGAAGAAAAAAAAAGTGAGGCTTATGTAAACAAGGCATTGCGTATTGTTCTTGGCCACGTCATTTTCCTTACTGTAACAAACAACCTATTTTTACTCATTTTGTTGGGATGCACAATAATACTAATTTGCATTGACTTTATAAGTGTAATTAATTTACATTATTATATTTATACTTTACATTACAAATTTACATTTAAATTATTATTTGTATTTGTTTGATTTATTTATATTATGTATATAAAATATAAATTATAATTAATCTTTTTATTGTTTTAATATATAACATTTTTATGGATATTTGAAACATGGAAGTAGTCATACAGTATTTAAAACATGCAAAACAAAATTCTAATTAATCTTTTATTGTTTATTATTTTAATATATAACATTTTAACGGATATATTTGAAACATGGAAGTAGTCATACAGTATTTGTTTAAAATATGCAAAACAATATAGATTCAAAATATCTATTATCTGTCTACTACTTTGTGTTATTTTAATATCATTTATCATTAAGATAATAAAATAGATTATTAGATTATATATTTTCTGCTTTTATGGTTAATGTCTATATAATGTATATTAAATTATTTAAAAAAATATTTTAGAAATTCAACTTCAAAGGAAGTTTATATTTTCAGTTTTCATTTTAATTTTCAAGTTTTGGTAATTTAGTTTGTATGAATTTTGGGAATGTCTATTTAGTTTTTAAGTTTTAGTTATTTGGGTACTTTAACTTTAAAGGAAAGTTTGTTTTATAGGAAAATTATATTTACTTTTTTCCTTTTAATTTTAAAGTTAGTCATTTTGTTTTTGTTTACTTTATTGTTGTAAGGCAGGTTTGTTTTTTGTTACAGAAAATGTATATTTTCGGTTTATTTATTTTTTTTTAAGTTTTAGTATTGCTTGTTTTTTACAGCAAAGTTATTTTCTGTTTTTATTTCAATTGTAAAGTTTTAGTTTAATTTTTTGTTCTTTTTTGTAAACATCTATAACATACATCGTAAATGTTATATTAAGGTTGAGTTAGTTATTTTAGTACTTAAACTTTATAGATTTTATAGCAAATTTATGTATTCTGTTTTCATTTTCATTTTAAAGTTTCAGTAATTTTGTTTGTCTATTTTATTTTATTATTTATTTATTTTTTGTAAATATGTCTAGAGGGTTTTTTGTTTTAGCTGTTTTAATATTTCAAATAAAGGCAGGTTTGTTTTTTGTTACAGGACGTACATTTTCTGTTTTTGTTTCATTTTTAAAGCTTTAGTTTTTTTGTCATTTATTTATTTATTTATTTATTAAATATATATCTAAATTATGTTTTTTTTATTTTATTACCTCAACTTTAAAGCTTGTTTTATATATTTTCAGTTAATTTTCTTTTATTTAAATTAAAATACTTTTTAAATTTAAAACTGTTGTATATTTAATTTAATTTGGTTTTAATTATTTTTAATTACATTTTAATAATAACTGCTGATTTCTAAGCACTTGTTGATTGGTTTGAAATTTAGACAAGTGTGTTACCTGAATCTCCTGGTGCTCTTGAAGGAGACGGTCGTATTCTTTGGTCAGTCCTTCAGTTTGTTTCTTCATGGTGTCCAAATCTGACTTTGACTTTTTCAGAGCTACAGAAAAACAAACAGCCATAGATCATTTGTTTGATTGTAATCGTGAAACAGAATGAGCGTGGAGTGTTTGTACGTCCTGTGCTCACCATCTGTGCTGCTCTTCAGCTCCTCCGTCAGTCTCTGCACCTCTTTCTTCAGGAGTTTGTTCTCTTCTGGATCTTGTATCTTCCCTCCTTCTCCTTTAGCATCTGTAAGTGCCTAAGATTGACAACGGTTTGTACTTCTGTTACTAAATGGTCTTTAAAAACACCAGTTCCTTAAACACTACAATAATTCATTCTATTTCTCTTCAACCAGGATTTTTTTTTTTTGGACTTTCATAACTTGATATGCATTTATAATTATCAAGTTACATTTTACCCCAAAATTTAAAAAATGTGTTTTCATGACAATTAAATTCTTAATGAAAAATGTTTTTCTTTATTTTTGTCTTTTGATTTTTGGGTGAAATGTGCAGGTTTCATTGAAGTAAAATCTGCATTATTTTCCCAACAAATTTTTCATTGAAAATGTTAAATTTAATAATGTAATATTTTAATGTAATAATTAATGTTTATCATAATTATAGAGCTGTGACTGCTGTAAAAAGTGTATGTCTAGGTCATATTTAACCCCAAAATCAAAAGGGGAAAAAAAACTATTTCATGCAAGATTTTCATGAAAATTAAATGCTTGATTAAAAATATTATTTGCTATTTCTGTCTTTTGATTTCGGGGTGAAATGTTGTGTAGATTTCATTTAAATACAAATTGCATTATTTACCACAATTTAAATAAAATATGATTTCGGTCGTATTGCACCTCAAAAAAAAAAAGTTTAATTAAAATCATGAAAACAACATTCTTAATAGAAAATATAATTTCTATAAATTTGTCCCTTAATTTTGTGGTGAAATATGGTGCAGGTTTCATTTAAGTAAAAATGTTTTTACATTATTTTAATCAAAGTTAAATTCTTAAGTAAAAATATTATTTCTATATATCAGTCTTTTGATTTTGGGGTGAAATGTGGTGCAGGTTTCATGGGATTTCAGGCTTTTAACCTGTTTGAGCATCTCATTGTCCTCCATGTATTTCTTGGCAGCTTTGTTAGCACTTTCAGCCTGAGTCTGCAGAGCGACGCTGGTGCCGACGGCCGTGGCCAACTGGCTTATCAGAGTGACGACTCTCCTCATGACACTGTGAGAAAACAGCAGCAAAGTTCAATATCACAAGACACTACCAGCGGGCCATGTCATTCATGTCGATTAATGCTTACAGCCACAGGAAGAGCGAGAAGCCCGAGATGTAGAGGTTCCTCTGAGCTCGGAAGAGCTTCATGTGCATGTGGTCGAACATGTTGGGGTGCAGTTTGGAGTCTTTGCTCTGGTCAGTGCTCGAGTACTTCCTCACCTCCCGCAGGGCATCTGCAGTGGATTACAACACAACTTGAGTCATTTCTGATCTAAATTTATCCACTCTCAGGCTATCCAAGATGTAGATGAGTTTGTTTCTACATCAAATTGGGAGAAATGTAGCATTGCATCACTTGCTCACCAGTGGATCCTCTGCAGTGAGAGTCCAAACAGCTGATAAAAGCATCACAATCCACACCACAAGTGAAAAGCTGTGTGTTTGCAATTAACAAATCCATCATTAACACCATTGCTTCCATCTAAAACATCAGAAGAAATACACCACCGGTCCAAAGTTTTTGAACAGTAAGATTTTTTGTTTTTTTTAAAGAAGCCTTTTCTGCTCACCTTTCTGCATTTATTTGATCCAAAATATAGCAAAAGCTGTAATATTGTAAAATATTTTTACTATTTAAAATAACTGCCTTCTGTTTGAATATATTTTAAAATGTAATTTATTCCTCTGATCAAATCTGTATTTTCAGCTTCATTACTCCAGTCTTCAGTGTCACATGATCCTTCAGAAATCATTCCAATGTGCTGATTTGATGTTCAAGAAACATTTATTATTATTATTAATATTTAAAACAGTTACTTTTTTATCTGAAATATAAAGCTTTTGTTATATTATACAGTATACATACACCAAAAGCTTGGAGTCAGTATTTTTTTTTTTTATTATAGAAATTAATAAATGTTTTTGAGCAGCAAATCAGAATATTAGAATGATTTCTGAAGAATCGTGTGACTGGAGTAATGATGCTAAAAATTCAGCTTTGAAATCACAGGAATAAATTACATTTTAAAATATATTCATATAGAAAATAGTATTTTAAATAGTAAAAATATTTCAAAATTTTACTGTTTTTGCTGTACTTTAGATCAAATAAATGCAGGCTTGGTGAGCAGAAGAGACTTCTTAAAAAAACTTACAAACCAGGAAGATGGATTATGGACTCATGTTATTCTTTTAAAGTTAAAAACACCTTGACGGATTTGTTTCTTACAAACATTAACATGCACATTTTCAATTGTGTGGATTACTGTGATGCTTTTATCAGCTGTTTGGACTCTCATTCTGACGGCACCCATTCACATCCACTGGTGAGCAAGTGATGTATTGCTACATTTCTCCAAATCTGATGAAAAAAATCAAACTCATCTACATCTTGCATGGCCTGACGGCGAGTAAATTATCAGCAAATTTTATTTTTGGGTGAGCTATTCCTTTAAGACATCTCACTAAAACTAGAAAGGACATACCAAGAAAGAGTACGATGAGGATTATTATCATAGTGAGAAAGCCTTTGTTCCAGAACTGGGAAAGACGGTTCCAGATGCTCCATTTGAAAATACTCTGCCATCTACAAACACAGGAGTCAGTAAGAGCAAGTGGACGACAGCAAACACAAATGGATTAGAAGGGAACATTTTACCTTTGAGCAGAGATGAAAGGCAGACACAAGATGACGAGGACGCCAATCTCCACATACAAGAAAGATGCAACCGCAGTCCACTGCAACGTCATTGTATTTCAGCTGTATGACAAAAGAAATAATAAACAAAAACGTGTTAGTCTTTTTTATATATTCAAGTTTAGAGACCATACTGAAAAAAACCTGCACTACTTACTAATCAAATCTGTTATTACTCTCAGATAATCTACTTATGGCATTATGCCTGGATCAAAGGTCTTGTTCAGTGACATTTCACCTGCATCTTGTAGCTACACACTTTTGTTCACTATCAAGATACACGTCTCATGTTTTCACCACAAAACATAACACATTTGATATGTTTTACACACACAACATATAATAACAGTATTTAGAAGTACAGTGTAATTACAAGATCGCAGTGCATTGTTTACTTAACCAGTAAAAATGCAGAATAGTTGAGGTACAGTAAGTATAATGTGTAAATAAGATGAGATCAAACAGGAAACGAACACACGGTTAGTCGAGACAAAACTCAAACGCAGATAAACTAAGGATTATGACACCAGCCGCAGACGCAGAAAAGCCTTCTGTTTACATCTCACCTGCTAACGAAGAAAACCTCCAAAGAAATTTCAGACCAACGACACAATTCAGGAAAACTAAACTAAACGCAGACAGGCACAGCACTGCCGTCTCACACGAGTGACGTCATTATACCGCGCACTTTGCATCGTGCACGAGCGCCTGTCTATCACTGGGAATGTTAAACAGACGAAAATGAATAAACAATAGCGAATAAAGTGTTTTTCACACGAAATTATTCCATTCTTATGATTATTAGTAATCTGCTGTTCACAGAAATGGGGAAATAGTAAATAAAAAAAACAACTAATATAAAAAAAAAAACACCTAAAAGTATGTAGTTTAAAAACACTACACAGTCATGGAGAATGATTATTTTCATCTTAAACATTAATGTTTAAAATATTTTTGTTTGATCAGATAAGTTAGACTCGATTTGCATCACTTGTAATACACAAAAATAACCATAAGAGGGCACAACCCATTTAAGGTCATTAGACTAAATTTGTAGCACTGTAATTTACAATAATCGCCACAGGAGGGCGCAACCCATTTAAGTTAGACTTAATTTCCAGCACTGTAATTCACAAAAAACACCACAGGAGGGCGCAATCCATTTAAGGTCATTAGACTTAATTTCCAGCACTGTAATTCACAAAAATCACCACAGGAGGGCGCAACCCATTTAAGTTAGAGTCAATTTGCAGCACTTGTAATTGACAATAATTGCCACAGGAGGGCGCAACCAATTTAAGGTCATTAGACTCAATTTCTAGCGCTGTAATTCACAAAAATCACCACAGGAGGGCGCAACCAATTTAAGTTCATTAGACTTAATTTCCAGCACTGTAGTTCACAAAAATCACCACAGGAGGGCGCAACCCATTTAAGTTAGAGTCAATTTGCAGCACTTGTAATTTACAATAATTGCCACAGGAGGGCGCAACCAATTTAAGGTCATTAGACTCAATTTCTAGCGCTGTAATTCACAAAAATCACCACAGGAGGGCGCAACCAATTTAAGTTCATTAGACTTAATTTCCAGCACTGTAGTTCACAAAAATCACCACAGGAGGGCGCAACCCATTTAAGTTCATTAGACTTAATTTCCAGCACTGTAGTTCACAAAAATCACCACAGGAGGGCGCAACCCATTTAAGTTAGAGTCAATTTGCAGCACTTGTAATTCACAATAATTGCCACAGGAGGGCGCAACCAATTTAAGGTCATTAGACTCAATTTCTAGCGCTGTAATTCACAAAAATCGCCACAGGAGGGCGCAACCAATTTAAGTTCATTAGACTTAATTTCCAGCACTGTAGTTCACAAAAATCACCACAGGAGGGCGCAACCAATTTAAGTTAGAGTCAATTTGCAGCACTTGTAATTCACAAAAATCACCAGTGGAGGGCACAAACAATTTAAGTTCATTAGACTCAATTACCTGTGCTGTAATTCACAAAATTCACCACATGAGGGCGTAACCCATTTTAATTTCATTTAAGTTCATAATTCATTTATTTATTTACTTTTAACAGTACAGAGGACATATAAAGTTCTGATTGGCTGTTCAAACTGCAATCTGTCATATGCTCTACTTCACTCACCCTCTTGCAGAAGTATAGCAGATATTTAAGGTGGGTACACTCAACTTATAGCTGTGTAATTCACAAAAACACCACGGGGGGCGCATGCTTTAGGTCTTTAATATTTTTTTTTCTGGATAGTTACATATTCATTTTTCTTTTGTTATTATTTTAACAGAAAAGAGGAAAGCATAGAGAGTGTGACTAGTTCTGATTAGCTGTTCATATTGCAAAGCATTATGGGTGTTCTGATCTCACCGTCTTTGAGAAGCATAGTGAAGTTACCTTTGTACTTGCATGAGTTTACAAAAATCATCACAAAGGGATGCAATAATTTATTAATCTTATTAAATTCAGCAAAAAACACTTACTCAAAAATAGTGTAAAGAGTTATTTTTGTTTAATCAGATAATAACATTTAATAATTAAAATAATAATAATAATTGCAATGCTAGTGACTATCAATGACTGTCATTGGGTATTTTTACACAGTGACGGTGACGACAATAAACATTTAATTAAGAAAGCGCAAAGTCTTTAAAAAATTATTATAATGAATAATATAAAGGACCAAACTCAATCTCTGTTGTAGAGGATAATCGTTCACACTTGAAACCTGAAAACAGAAATCCACTCAATTTATGTGAAGCCCAGTGGAGCAGTGATTAAACACATGACTTTGAATTATGAAGCTACAACACAAACGTGTTCAAATCCCGCTATCACTGTCATTTCATTAATCTAAACCTGTATTTGGCTAAAATTTAAATGACCCTAAAAACGGAAACCACAAAACACTACAGGCTCAGTAGTTAAAGAGTCCAATCTCAAACACGAGCGTACAGGTTCAAATCCCACCTCTGATTGCATTATGCATCATTTAACACAAATCTCTACATAAAACCTACATACTGGAGAATTCTGTCTCTTGCTCAGCCTAAATGCATGTTGAAATCAACTTCAAATCTTAATTATCCTAAAAACAAATCCAAGCCAACATCATAACCTCTGTGGCTCAGTGGTTAAAGATTTCCATCTCAAACATGGAAGTCCAGGTTCAAATCCTGCATTTGATACAGTTATCCATCATTTAACACAAATCTCTCAATAAAATCCTGTTCAAAACACTCAACAACGCCACAGATTCAGTGGCGCAAGAGATAAAACTTTGTATTTTAATCTAGAAGACCCAGGTTCAAATCTCACTATTGCTTACTTTAAACTCATCTCATCCAACAAAACCACTCAAACGCCAACAACCAATGTCAAATCCACGATGGTCCAGTGGATAAACACATGTTCTCTGAGGATGAGGCTGTGATGGAGACACTGGATCAAACCCCAACCCAATTTAACTGCTTTATTGGAAAAACACAGCTCACATACAGGTAAACAGACAAATACAAGTTCCTTCACGTGTCTCAGCACGAGATCTGTGGCTCACAGGTTAAGAGCACTGCCTCACGGGTTCAGAGGTTGCTGGTTCCACTCCAGCCGGATCTCCGTGTTACGTGTGAATGCTGGAGTGTGTGTGAAGGCGCGCCCAAAGAAGGGGGAAACTAGTACGGTCTCCCCCTGGAGCTTCTGGGACCACGACCAGCAGGGGTTATGCTTTTGGACAAACTAAAAACACATAAAAAGATGTATAAAAATTTTGATCCGCCGTCCCTTCCCCACCTACTTAGGTTAACATCATTTGCTGTTCAAAGGAAGACCCTTCAAAAAGAAAATGATGCTAACCTACATGTTCAGTGCACTAGAACACACATTCACACATCATATACATTACCTGTCCATCAGCAGATCAGCATCATCACAGTCAACGTCTGTCCACACGTCACAGAGCTCTGCTTCAGCTGGACCAGTTCACAATCCACAGGACATCACTTATTCTGGAGAGTCAACACAGAAGTAATCACATTATTAGACATATTTCAAATCTAGTCTAACACTGTTAATAAAACCAAATTAATGTTACATATTTATAAAACACTGCAGACTCTATTAGACTTCAGTAATGCTGTAACAATCATTTTGAATCAATCTGCTGCTCTTTAATGTTTTTTAAAGAAGTCTCATCTGCTCACCAAGTACAGCAAAAACAGAAAAATTGTAAAATATTTTTACTATTAAAAAATAATTGTTTTCTATTTGAATATATTTAATAACAATTTATTCCTGTGATTTCAATGCTGATTTTTTTAGCATCATTACTCCAGTATTTCACAATATTACTGCTTTTGCTGTATTTTGGATCAAATAAATTGAGGATTGGTGAGCAGAAGAGACTTTAAAAGAAAAAAAAACATTAAAAATCTTATATTAATAAAATAGTAATTAAATGACTTACAGGCACAGAAACGTCAATAAAAACCAACAGTCACTGCCTGTAAACTGCTCTTACATCAAATTTAGTTTACTGCTGCATGCTTGTAATATTACGAGACACTTAAAAAAATATGTGAATGTGTGTGCTGAACTCTTATTATGACAGTCACAGCAGAAGAAGAAAAAGCGGAAACATCAGCGCTTCACAAACACCCGCTGACTCTCACCAACATCAGTCCAGTGTCAACAGAGACAAACAGCGCGATTCCTTATTATTACACTTACAGTGTCACTATCAGAGGGCGATTAATGAAATGAAATGAAAAATAATGATAAAGGAAACGCGACAACTAGCGATTCATCTGTTGTACAGTGCGTGCAAGTCAATTAACGAGAGAATCCGCTTTAAGCGGAAGTTACTTACAGGTGAGTCGCGTCACACTCGATTCCAGCGTTTCTCTGTCGATTTCACTGTGCAGTTGAGCTGAAATATGTGTTGTTGAAGTGACAGAAACAGCTGTCATCTGCAGGATCTGCACGTGTTGTTGTGACTGTCATCAAGCGTCATGTTGTCAAGCAGCTGAAGGTGTCGGACTGAAGGACTCAAACCCGCTTGTGCCGCCTAGTGGAGCGGATGAAACACTGCACTTTACTTTCTGTCATTCTACTGTACGTGTTATAGTGACAAGAGCACATTTAAAAAATTTGTGTTTAAATAACACACATGATGTGATCATGTTTTACCCATCCTAAGCCTAAATTATTTCATACATATACATGTGGATACAAGCTCTGTGGAGCTGAAGAGAATCAGTTAAGACTCTATTTGCAGCGGTGCAATTCACAAAAATCACCACAAGAGGGCCCGTTTTAAGTCTTCTGACTCTAGTGAACTTAACCCTAACCCTAACCCTAACCTAAAAATGCTGCAATAAAGTGAAGTGTTTCGCCCTCCTGTGGTGGTTTTTACGAATTACACTCGTTTAAATTCAATAAAAAATAAAATTTTCGCCCTCCTGCGGTGATTTTTTTAATTACACCGCTTTAAATTTAATCTAATAATCTAAATGTGTTTCGCCCTCCTGTGGTGATTATTGTGAATTACTGTGCTGCAATTTGAGTCTCATCAAATTAAACTGGTGTCGCCCTCCTGTGGACATTTTTAGAATTACAAAGCTGGAAATCGAGTCTAATAAACATACATTTGTTTCGCCCTCCTGTGGTAAATTTTTTAATTACATCACTTTAAATTTAATCTAATAAACTAAGTGTTTCGCCCTCCTGTGGTGATTTTTGTGAATTACACCGCTTTAAATTTAATCAAATAAACTACATATGTTTCGCCCTCCTGTGGTGAGTTTTTAAAACTACACTTTTTCAAACTGACTCTAAAAAATGTTTCGCCCTCCTGTGGAATTTTTTTAGGATTACAAAGCTGCAAATCAAGTCTAATAAACATAAAAATTTTTTTGTGCCATCCTGTGGTGATTTTTGTGAATTACAGCGTCGCAAATGGAGTCTTAAATTAATATTACGCCCTCCTGTGGCACAAGTGTAATTAGGTATTTTTCCACAATGACAGTGACAACCATAAACATTTTGTTTTAAACTAAGCACAACGTTTTGAGGTTTTAACTACAAAAAATTAAAATGATAGTAATAAATTATAATGTAGTAGACCAAAAATACTGGAGAATTCTGTCTCTTGTGCAGCCTAAATGAATGTTGAAATCAACTTCAAATCTTAATTATCCTAAAAACAAATCCAAGCCAACATCATAACCTCTGTGGCTCAGTGGTTAAAGATTTCCATCTCAAACATGGACGTCCAGGTTCAAATCCTGCATTTGATACAGTTATCCATCATTTAACACAAATCTTTCAATAAAATCCTGTTCAAAACGCTCATCAACTCCACAGATTCAGTGGCGCAAGAGATAAAACTTTGTATTTTAATCTAGAAGACCCAGGTTCAAATCTCACTATTGCTTACTTTAAACTCATCTCATCCAACAAAACCACTCAAACGCCAACAACCAATGTCAAATCCACGATGGTCCAGTGGATAAACACATGTTCTCTGAGGATGAGGCTGTGATGGAGACACTGGATCAAACCCCAACCCAATTTAACTGCTTTATTGGAAAAACACAGCTCACATACAGGTAAACAGACAAATACAAGTTCCTTCACATGTCTCAGCACGAGATCTGTGGCTCACAGGTTAAGAGCACTGCCTCACGGGTTCAGAGGTTGCTGGTTCCACTCCAGCCGGATCTCCGCGTTACGTGTGAATGCTGGAGTGTGTGTGAAGGCGCGCCCAAAGAAGGGGGAAACTAGTACGGTCTCCCCCTGGAGCTTCTGGGACCACGACCAGCAGGGGTTATGCTTTTGGACAAACTAAAAAAACATAAAAAGATGTATAAAAATTTTGATCTGCCGTCCCTTCCCCACCTACTTAGGTTAACATCATTTGCTGTTCAAAGGAAGACCCTTCAAAAAGAAAATGATGCTAACCTACATGTTCAGTGCACTAGAACACACATTCACACATCATATACATTACCTGTCCATCAGCAGATCAGCATCATCACAGTCAACGTCTGTCCACACGTCACAGAGCTCTGCTTCAGCTGGACCAGTTCACAATCCACAGGACATCACTTATTCTGGAGAGTCAACACAGAAGTAATCACATTATTAGACATATTTCAAATCTAGTCTAACACTGTTAATAAAACCAAATTAATGTTACATATTTATAAAACACTGCAGACTCTATTAGACTTCAGTAATGCTGTAACAATCATTTTGAATCAATCTGCTGCTCTTTAATGTTTTTTAAAGAAGTCTCATCTGCTCACCAAGTACAGCAAAAACAGAAAAATTGTAAAATATTTTTACTATTAAAAAATAATTGTTTTCTATTTGAATATATTTAATAACAATTTATTCCTGTGATTTCAATGCTGATTTTTTTAGCATCATTACTCCAGTATTTCACAATATTACTGCTTTTGCTGTATTTTGGATCAAATAAATTGAGGATTGGTGAGCAGAAGAGACTTTAAAAGAAAAAAAAACATTAAAAATCTTATATTAATAAAATAGTAATTAAATGACTTACAGGCACAGAAACGTCAATAAAAACCAACAGTCACTGCCTGTAAACTGCTCTTACATCAAATTTAGTTTACTGCTGCATGCTTGTAATATTACGAGACACTTAAAAAATATGTGAATGTGTGTGCTGAACTCTTATTATGACAGTCACAGCAGAAGAAGAAAAAGCGGAAACATCAGCGCTTCACAAACACCCGCTGACTCTCACCAACATCAGTCCAGTGTCAACAGAGACAAAGAGCGCGATTCCTTATTATTACACTTACAGTGTCACTATCAGAGGGCGATTAATGAAATGAAATGAAAAATAATGATAAAGGAAACGCGACAACTAGCGATTCATCTGTTGTACAGTGCGTGCAAGTCAATTAACGAGAGAATCCGCTTTAAGCGGAAGTTACTTACAGGTGAGTCGCGTCACACTCGATTCCAGCGTTTCTCTGTCGATTTCACTGTGCAGTTGAGCTGAAATATGTGTTGTTGAAGTGACAGAAACAGCTGTCATCTGCAGGATCTGCACGTGTTGTTGTGACTGTCATCAAGCGTCATGTTGTCAAGCAGCTGAAGGTGTCGGACTGAAGGACTCAAACCCGCTTGTGCCGCCTAGTGGAGCGGATGAAACACTGCACTTTACTTTCTGTCATTCTACTGTACGTGTTATAGTGACAAGAGCACATTTAAAAAATTTGTGTTTAAATAACACACATGATGTGATCATGTTTTACCCATCCTAAGCCTAAATTATTTCATACATATACATGTGGATACAAGCTCTGTGGAGCTGAAGAGAATCAGTTAAGACTCTATTTGCAGCGGTGCAATTCACAAAAATCACCACAAGAGGGCCCGTTTTAAGTCTTCTGACTCTAGTGAACTTAACCCTAACCCTAACCCTAACCTAAAAATGCTGCAATAAAGTGAAGTGTTTCGCCCTCCTGTGGTGGTTTTTACGAATTACACTCGTTTAAATTCAATAAAAAATAAAATTTTCGCCCTCCTGCGGTGATTTTTTTAATTACACCGCTTTAAATTTAATCTAATAATCTAAATGTGTTTCGCCCTCCTGTGGTGATTATTGTGAATTACTGTGCTGCAATTTGAGTCTCATCAAATTAAACTGGTGTCGCCCTCCTGTGGACATTTTTAGAATTACAAAGCTGGAAATCGAGTCTAATAAACATACATTTGTTTCGCCCTCCTGTGGTAATTTTTTTAATTACATCACTTTAAATTTAATCTAATAAACTAAGTGTTTCGCCCTCCTGTGGTGATTTTTGTGAATTACACCGCTTTAAATTTAATCAAATAAACTACATATGTTTCGCCCTCCTGTGGTGAGTTTTTAAAACTACACTTTTTCAAACTGACTCTAAAAAATGTTTTGCCCTCCTGTGGAATTTTTTTAGGATTACAAAGCTGCAAATCAAGTCTAATAAACATAAAATTTTTTTGTGCCATCCTGTGGTGATTTTTGTGAATTACAGCGTCGCAAATGGAGTCTTAAATTAATATTACGCCCTCCTGTGGCACAAGTGTAATTAGGTATTTTTCCACAATGACAGTGACAACCATAAACATTTTGTTTTAAACTAAGCACAACGTTTTGAGGTTTTAACTACAAAAAATTAAAATGATAGTAATAAATTATAATGTAGTAGACCAAAAATACTGGAGAATTCTGTCTCTTGTGCAGCCTAAATGAATGTTGAAATCAACTTCAAATCTTAATTATCCTAAAAACAAATCCAAGCCAACATCATAACCTCTGTGGCTCAGTGGTTAAAGATTTCCATCTCAAACATGGACGTCCAGGTTCAAATCCTGCATTTGATACAGTTATCCATCATTTAACACAAATCTTTCAATAAAATCCTGTTCAAAACACTCATCAACTCCACAGATTCAGTGGCGCAAGAGATAAAACTTTGTATTTTAATCTAGAAGACCCAGGTTCAAATCTCACTATTGCTTACTTTAAACTCATCTCATCCAACAAAACCACTCAAACGCCAACAACCAATGTCAAATCCACGATGGTCCAGTGGATAAACACATGTTCTCTGAGGATGAGGCTGTGATGGAGACACTGGATCAAACCCCAACCCAATTTAACTGCTTTATTGGAAAAACACAGCTCACATACAGGTAAACAGACAAATACAAGTTCCTTCACATGTCTCAGCACGAGATCTGTGGCTCACAGGTTAAGAGCACTGCCTCACGGGTTCAGAGGTTGCTGGTTCCACTCCAGCCGGATCTCCGCGTTACGTGTGAATGCTGGAGTGTGTGTGAAGGCGCGCCCAAAGAAGGGGGAAACTAGTACGGTCTCCCCCTGGAGCTTCTGGGACCACGACCAGCAGGGGTTATGCTTTTGGACAAACTAAAAAAACATAAAAAGATGTATAAAAATTTTGATCCGCCGTCCCTTCCCCACCTACTTAGGTTAACATCATTTGCTGTTCAAAGGAAGACCCTTCAAAAAGAAAATGATGCTAACCTACATGTTCAGTGCACTAGAACACACATTCACACATCATATACATTACCTGTCCATCAGCAGATCAGCATCATCACAGTCAACGTCTGTCCACACGTCACAGAGCTCTGCTTCAGCTGGACCAGTTCACAATCCACAGGACAACACTTATTCTGGAGAGTCAACACAGAAGTAATCACATTATTAGACACAATGTTTATACATAAAAACAACTGACTACATAAATTGGACTCTTAAACTTGTGCAGTGTTAAAAAAAAATAATTGCATGTTATATTATACTTCAGTAAATCTGCAGCAAAAATAATATTTTGGTTCATGGTACTTCTTATCCCCAGTTTAGTTCCCTTGACATTTTTGACTAAATAAATGTGTATATTTATTTACACACTGGGTTTCTAGAATCGCTAAATCACTAAATCGCAGGTAGTGAATTGTAAAAAATGACCAAAAAAACCCAAAAGCATAATCTAAGTGTCTAACAAGCGATCGTTAACAGTACACTATCCTCTATCATCTACTTCTATACAACATCACCAGAGACTCTGAGCTCATCAAAACCTCATCAAAATTTAGATTTTGAGGCTTTTAGTCCAAGTGTGTTACCTTTGTGGTAAGACTCACTAAATGCAACACATCCAATCCATCATTATATTACCATAAAAGACACATACACACATAGGCTACACTGTCAGTCAAAAGTTTTGAACATTACAATAATGTTTTATGTTCTAATGTTTTTTTTAAAGAAGTCTCTTCTGCTCAGCAAGCCTGCAAAAAAACAGTAAAATTTAGAAATATTTTTACTATTTAAAATAACTGCTGTCTATTTTAATATATTTTAAAATGTAATTTATTACTGTGATCAAAGCTGAATTTTTAACATCATTACTCCAGTCACATGATCTTTCAGAAATGATTCTAATATTTTGATTTGCTGCTAAAAAAGTATATTATTATTATTATTATTAATTTAACAGCTGAGTAGCTTTTTCAGATTTCTTTGATGAATAGAAAGTTCAGAAGAACGGCATTTATCTGAATTAGAAATTTTTTGTGACATTATAAAAGTCATTTTCATCACTTTTGATCAATTTAAAGCATCCTTGCTAAATAAAAGTATTATTTTCTATCATTTCTTTCCAAAACAAAAAATGAAAAAGCTTTTTAATAAAAACAAAAACGTTTGTTAGCAGCAAATCAGCATATTAGAGTGATTTCTGAAGGCTCATGTGACACTGAAGACTGGAGTAATGATGCTGAAAAATGATCTTTGTGCACAAGAATAAATTTTTTTTACAATATATTCAAACAGAAAGCAGTTATTTTAAATAGTAAAATATTTCACAATATTACTGCTTTTGCTGTACTTTGGATCAAATAAATGCAGGCTTGGTAGGCAAGAGACTTTTTAAAAAACATTCAAAAAAACATAGACTTACACTACATATAGTGAGTGTAAGACAAGAGAAGTTCACTTAATGCAGAAAATTAACGCAACGTTACTTACAGGTGAGGCGCTTGACAGCATTTTATCCCACAGTGTGTTGATTTCGTTTGCAGCTGAGCTGAAATATGTGCTGTTTAGTTGCATTTAAAAGCAAATAATCTGCAGGAGCTGAACGTGATGTTGTGACTGTCATCATGCGTCATGTTGTCAAACAACCGAGGAAGTGAGACTCTGAGAAGGTGAAACTCGCTTGCGCCGCCTAGTGGAGCGGATGGAAAACTGTACTGTAGTGTAGCTACTATTTCTAACATTTTGGGTACAGTATCCTATTAAATACAGCTATGTGGTGTAGAAGTAAATTGTTCGCTTTGAAAGACGTTTGGCAATATGAAATAAACATAATCACCCTGACCAGGACTTGAACCAACAACCACTCTGACTTGGTTCCAACATTTTGTGCACTTTCCAACCGAGCTACCAGCCAGGTGCTTTCAACCCATACATTATTGCATTTCAGAATTCAAAGCTTGCATTTGAGACAATTTTTTTTTTTTGGTTGAAACCTTTAAGAGCCTTGCATTATGTAAGGAAATATATAATGCACAGCTTTGCAAAGAGCCCATTATTATTGTATGTTGCAGTTAAAACTATATTAAAGAAAATAGCAAACCAACAGTGAAGTACTATTTTACATCCAAAAAGGGTGTTTAAATAAACATAAAAACAGGCTGTTTAAGCACTAGAATGAGTGGTAAACAATACAATTTGCGATATAAAATATAAAAAATATTTTTACTCTTTAAAATAACTGTTTTCTATTTTAATATATTTTAAAATGTAATTTATTCCTGTGAATTTAAAGCTGAATTTTTAGCATCTTTACTCCAGTCACATAATCCTTCAGAATTCATTCTAATATTCTGATTTGTTGCTTAAAAAATATTTATTATTATAAATGGAATTTATTTCAGAATTTTTTCAGGTTTCTTTGATGAATAGAAAGTTCAGAAGAACAGAATTTATCTGAAATCGAAATCTTTTGTAATATTATAAATGTCTTTATCATCACTTTTGGTCCATTTAAAGCATCCATTCTTAAAAAAAAAAATAATAATAATAATTTCTATAATTTCTTTAATAAAATAAAATAAAATAAAATAAAATGATACTGACTCCAAGCTTTTGAATGGTGTAGTGTATAATGTTACAAAAGCTTTTTATTTCAGATAAATGCTGATCTTTGGATCTTTCTATTCATCAAATAATCCTGAAAAAATTTACTCAACTGTTTTAAATATTTATAATAATAATAATAAAAATAATAAATGTTTCTTGAACAGCAAATCAGCATATTAGAATGATTTCTGAAGGATCATGTGACACTGAAAACTGGAGTAATGATGCTGAAAATTCAGCTTTGATCACAGGAATAGATTACATTTTAAAATATATTCTGATAGAAAGCAGTTACTTAAAATATATATTTCACAATATTACCACTTTTGCTGTATTTTGGATCAAATAAATGCAGGCCTGATGAGAAGAGACTTTTTAAAAAAAATAATTTTACTGTTCAAAAACTTTTGACTGATAGTGTATATATACATGATTTTAAAAATGTATGACTGATTCAGATTTTTTTTTTTAATTTGTGCCTTTATTACAGTTTATAAAACAATGCATTCTTTAAAAACAACTACGTGGAGCTGTATGTACTGTGAAGGAAGTCAATGACGGCCGATGTACTGGATAAATTATTGAACACTCTTCTCTCGGGCTGAGAGGTGATGCGCTCCAGCATGTAAATCAGGTGATGGTGGAAACAGCTGAACGGGGTCCCGTGTTCCACAGCGATGTCCACCCAGTCCCACACACACTGCAGCGGGGTCTCCTCGTACCCGGCAAACATGGCAGGATTGGCCAGCAATCCCCGAGCAGCCATCACACCTGCAGAAGTCCAAAAAATCAGATACAAATACAGCACAAACAAGAAAAGAAAAGAAAACAGATGCTGATTAAATGACACACACCATCCACCCCTGTGAGCTCGTAGATGGCCTCCACATCCTGCATGCTCTTGATGTCACCATTAGCAATGACTGGGATGGAAAGACTGTCCTTGATGGTCTTAATGGCGTCGTAGTGAACGGGCTGGTGCCTCTCGTCGGCTGTACGACCGTGAACTGTAATCCATGAGACTCCTGCTGCCTCGACCTTCTGACAGAGATCCACTGTCTTCCTGATATCTTTGTGAACTCTGAGGACAAGAAAAAACAAGTCATATTTTATATATATATATATATATATATATAGTGCTTTTCTCTATACACATTTCAAAGCAGCTTTACAGAAAATCATGATGTTAATGTTTATAATATCTTCATGCTTTATTAGTTGCATTTAGCATATTAAAGCTTAGTGATAATGTAGTCAACATTTTGCTTCCATAAAAGGAATCAAGCAGTTGTGATTTGCTAAATATATATATATATATATAGCCAAAAAAGTCGTGTACTTGATATGTTATGCATCATGTTATGTGATATAGTATATTTAGTGCTTTATTATATATATATATATATATATATATATATATATTAAATATTTATAAAATAAATAACTAAAAAATAAATATTAAAGTTATTATAATAAATATATTTATATATATTTATATATATATATATATATATATATATATATACATACACACACACACACACATAATTATATTTGTATAAAGTGACAAATAAATAAATATTAAAGTTACAAAAGTTATATAAACTTATATTACATATTATGCATGCATACGTATATGATACATACATGGTATATACACTTCTGCTCAAAGTTTGGGATCAGTAAGACTTGTAATGTCTTTAAAGAAGTCTCTTATGCTCATCAAGACTCAAAATACAGAAGAAAAAAAAAACTGTGATATTAATAACTGTGATACTGTGATATATTGCAAAATGTTATTACAATATAAAATAATGGTTTTTATTTTAATATACTTTAAAATATAATTTATTCCTGTGATGCGAAGCTGAATTTTTATCAGCTATTACTCCAGTCTTAAGTGTCACATGATCCTTCAGAAATCATTCTAATATGCTGATTTATTATTAGAATTATCAATGCTGGAAACTGTTGTGCTGCCAAATATTTTTTTTGGAAGCTGATTCTTTTTTTCTGGATTCTTTGATGAACAACAATTTGAAAATAACAGCATTTATTTAAAATATAAATCTTTTCTAACAATGTAAATCTATGCTATCACTTTTTATTAATTTAACACATCCTTGGTGAATAAAAGTATTAATTTCTTTCAAAAAAAGAAAGATTAAAATTTTACTGACTCTAAACTTCTGAACAGTAGTGCATATTGTTAGAGCACCTTACTATTTTAAATAAATGCTGTTCTTTTTAACTTTTTATTGATCAAAGAATCCTGAAAAAAGTATCACAGGTTCCAAAAAAATATTAGGCAGCATAATAAATCAGTATATTAGAATGATTTCTGAAGAATCATGTGACACTGAAGACTGGAGTAATGCTGCTGAAAATTCAGCGCTGCGTCACAGAAATAAATTGGATTTTTAATGTATATTAAAACAGAAGAATGTTGTATTACATCGTAATAATATTTTACAATATAACTTTTTTTTTCATATTTTTGATCAAATAAACACAGCCTTGATGAGCATTAAAAATGTATTTAAAATACATTAAAAATCTTACTGATCCCAAACTTTCAAGCGGTAGTGTATATGTGGAATAATATATTTATAGTGGACTTTATATAAAGAGCTGGACAATAATAATTTAGCTACATTTTTATAAATAAAAAATTGAGGCAATTAAGATATGCTATACAGTATATAAATTAGTTTATGTGAGTTTACTGTATGTATGCAGAAAAAGATAAACATATTTATATAACTAACTTTATATAAAGCTGTCCAATAAAATAGTTATATTTTGCTATACTGTATGTGGCAGACTTCATTTGTAAATGCAATCTTGAATATTCCTTGTCATTAGCTGTTTAAAAGTCAAAAAATCATCTGCTCACCTTATTTTAATGGATACTGCATAGCTGGGGTTGTCGATTTGGTTTCGAACAAGTCGAACCATGTCTTTCACTAGCTCAGGTTTGTTAATCAGACACGCACCGTAACCTTCAGACATGGCCCACCTGCAATGAAAAACAGTCTTACAAACAGATCTTACAAATGCAATCTGTGTAGAAAATGTTCTAACTTCAAAAGAATTAAACCACCTGTTGATTACAAAGTTTTTACAATGATTTTCACCTCTAGTGTAATTTGATTATAATTCAAGTAACTTTGCCTTTATTTAACACAGGTAAATACACATTTTGCATTAAATTCAGAGTAAAAAAATGCACAAAACAATCAGCAGATTGTCCCTGCACAGCACCTTTTGACATATATGTTGAGAAAGTCTCTAGAAAAACCTACAATTAATAATACACACTGCTTGTGTGATCTGTCATTCAGGGTAAATATTTATGTATTTTAATGTACTCTGAAATTACCTTTGTGGACAGCCACAGTTCAAATCCACTCCATCTGAGAAAGGAGAAACCACACACGCCGCATCTGCCAGCGTCTGTGCATCCTTCGCAGCAAACTGGACGATCAAGGGCCGGTCAGCTAAGAAGCAAACAAATGTTAAAATGATATGAGTAATGTCTGAGCAGAAGGCTGTGTCAATGACTCAATGAATCGTGAAGGGTTGCTTTGCATCAAATTAGTCTCGCTGATGTCAAGGAAGAATTTATGCCAACAGGATAAATGTCCCAGTAACTCTAATGATGCAATGTTGGAAATTTTCCAAAAATAAAACATTCAGACACTTAAATGTTTTCCAGTCTGGAAATGTTTCTGGAAAATAACTGGAAACATTTATGGAAAATGTTAATACTGTGCAGCAACGTTCTTCTTCTTCTTTTTTTTTTGTGTTTTGTGCATAAAAAAATATTTGAAAAGTTTTACTAATTTTCCAGTGGTTCAGCTAGAAAAAAACATGCGTATAATCATGCAAAATACTTAATAAATACTTTACATCTTAATTCTTGCAGTTGATATCAAAGGACACATGCACAGACTCCACTGTCACTTGATAATATAGTTAACAATAATATCTGGCAAACTGTTTTTGCATATGTTAAGATGCCACTTTTCTTTGGAAAAATATTTATGTATGCACCCATGAAGGAGTGTTGTTTGTTTGTTATTGTATTGAAGTTTATAAAAATAAAAAAGGTGCCATTTTTCATGCATTAACAAAATTATAAATGCTTATTTAATCAATGCCATGCTGTAATACTGTAATAAACCCAACATGAAAAAAATAATAATAATAAATGCACGCAAACAAAAAGAAAAACATTCTGGTTGAATATTTTATATGGAATGTTTGTTTGCGATGATCAAATTAAAAAAAATCTAATAAAATAATCATTTATTTCTGAATAAACAATAACATATTTTACAACACCTAAAAAAAAAGTACTGGAATAAAAAAAAACATACCATGTATTCTATGGAAATATGAACACATTGATATGTTTGATGGCAATGGAAAATAACTGGAAACATTTATGGAAAATGTTAATACTGTGCAGCAACATTCTTCTTCTTCTTTTTTTTTCTTTTTGTGTTTTGTGCATAAAAAATATTTGAATAGGTTTACTCATTTTTCAGTGGTTCAGCTAGAGAAACACATGCGTATAATCATGCAAAATACTTAATAAATACTTTACATCTTAATTCTTGCTGTTGATATCAAAGGACGCATGCACAGACTCCTCTGTCACTTGATAATA
The DNA here is from genome assembly GCF_022985175.1 of Labeo rohita. NCBI lineage: Eukaryota > Metazoa > Chordata > Actinopteri > Cypriniformes > Cyprinidae > Labeo > Labeo rohita. The sequence goes on from NC_066872.1 coordinate 44,388,152, forward strand.
TAGTTAACAATAATATCTGGCAAACTGTTTTTGCATATGTTAAGATGCCATTTTTCATGCATTAACAAAATTATAAATGTTCTTATTTAACCAATGCCATGCTGTAATACTGTAATAAACCCAACATGAAAAAAATAATAATAATAAATGCATGCAAACAAAACAAAAAACACTCTGGTTGAATATTTTATATGGAATGTTTGTTTGTGATGATCAAATTAATGTGATGATCAATAAATTAATAATTTATTTCTGAATAAACAATAACATATTTTACAACACCTAAAAAAAATGTACTGGTATTAAAAAAACATACCATGTATTATATGGAAATATGAACACATTCATATGTTTGACGGCAATGTTTTGTTTACTCCTGTATGATAAATACTTTTAATTCAGTATGACAGTTTTGATGTACAACGTAAACTAAAGACAAACCAGTTGAGAATCACCTAATGACCTAAAAGACAACATGAAGAAAAAGCTGGACATCTTGCATGAAGTACAACTTACTCTTATTGGTGGTGAATTCACTGTCTCTAGCTTTTGCAGAGCGCATGAAATCAGCTGCAATGATCATTGGGGTGAAACACACATCACAGTCATATTTCCTCACCAGACATCTGAAAGGCAGCCTGAAACAGCAAAAATAAACAATATAGAAAACCAGAACAACACACCCAACATCCGCCTACATTACAGAAATCATAACTTCATTACAGAAATCATACTTTAATATACTTTAACTTACTTTGAGTAGCGGACCATGGGTGCACACACTCTGACTGGCCTCCCCCTGTTAAAAAGGTCCATGATATTCCCATTGTCCATTGGGATTTTATCGTGGACCTCTGTCGTATTCCGCAGTTTACAGTCCTAAGAAGTCATCGGAAAAAACGCGCTTAATATTAAATCCCGCATTAAAATGTATCCCATTTTCATTACAAACAGAATACACGTATTCCGTTATAAAACAGAGCTCTGAATAGTAAACATTAGAGTAAAACACGCATGGTTACAACCGGCTTCATGAGATTCACACGCGTAGTAGTTTCTCACTTCCGTGTCTCAGTGTTGATGGGCGTGTTTTACCTTTGACCTTTTACTCACGAGAAACGAAATTCGCATTTATTTGCAATTATAATGTAATAGAGGATTGTAATAATTGAACGGAATACATTAGAAATCTTTCTAAGATGAGTTAAATTCACATTAGGATAAAAACGTGTCCGTTCGCCAATTTATAATGAGGTTACGTCGGTTAACTAATTAATATTCACGACCAATCGCCGTTGCTCTCCGTTCATGTTGTGACGCAGGAATTGTACGTCACTGATGAAGTGGCAATGATGGAGGCCAGTCCGGAATCAACAGCAAATTCACTGCTGAAAGATGGTAAATACGGTTTTAATATGCTTTCTCTTTTAGATCTGTATATGTGCATGTGTTTGTACGTTAACCAGGCTGATGAATCCCCTCGATCGGCGTCTCTAGCTGCAGTAATAGCGCAGTAACACACATACTCTGTGTGTTGTGATGTAGCCGGATCTCCAGGTAATGCGATCTCCTGTTGTGTGTTTTACAATTCCTGATCCTTTTACCTTTCAGAGTGCTATACTGACTTCCTCAAAGATGATTTCGATGTGAAGACATACACAGCTCAAGCCATTCACCATGCTGTCATTGCAGAGCAGCTGGCAAAGCTGGCAGAGGGCATCAGTCAGCTGGACAAAGAACTGCACTGTCAGGTGAGTCACACCTGTCAGGATGAGCAGGTTTCAATGCAGATCTGTTAGGATTATGGTCATACATTTAGAAAGTGCCTTAATGCTTCATAAAAATGCTTCTAGATACTGGAAACTGCATAAAGATTAAAAAGCTACCAGTTATAACATACATTAGAAATTGTATACCAATATTTTGTTCTGTTTTTGATCACAGGTAGTGGCCAGACATGAGGATCTACTAGCTCAGGCAACAGGGATCGAATCTCTTGAAGGCAACATTTCATTATCTTTTTCATTATTCAGTTTGTTTTACCATTTAAGGTCACAGTCATCAGTTGCATTAAGTTTTTGCGATCTTATAATATTAGTTTCAAAACCATTTTTATTTGCATGATGTCTAATTTAACATTTTAGGAAATTGATATTTCATATTTCATGACATTTGGAATATTTTGAAGTCACATAGAAGTTGCATTATGCAACTTTTCCCCCTTCTAATACGTTAACAAACAGTCTTCCTTAGTTTGCAAGAAAATAATCCACAATTTGCCTATAGTTGTCTCAGTATTATAATCTGGGATACTGAAAATTTGTTAACACCAAAAATTCAAATGATTTTTAATGACACCAACTCTAAATCAACATGCGAAATGGACAAAAAAATTCCTTATACTGCAATCGTTATGATCACAACATGTAATCATAGCTTTAATGCATTCATTGTTTTTGCTTAAATGATTATTTGTTAACCAACTGCATGATTTATATGCATGGTCATTACTTTGTTATAGATTACTTTTAATTGTAATATGGAAAAATGCATTTTCTGTAAAAGTAAGCGCTACACAAATAAATGTGAATAGAATTAAATGTACATCCAATTTAGTAGCTGTCCACCAGGGGGATCCCTTGTCACATCTCAGATTCTTGCACAGTGCATGTAGTTTAGCTCTTTCTAAGCATGGAAATAATGTTTTTTTGTTTCCAGGTGTCTTACAAATGATGCAGACCAGAATTGCAGCTCTCCAGAGTGCTGTGGACAGGTAAACGACTCCATTAAAAGCATTGTAACGGTGCATGATTGCATGATGCGTGATTAATAGATATCAGAAAATGTGCATTTTCGTGCATTATGAATAAAAAATTGCAAGCACCAGTTAATCAGATGCTTTGTGGTATTTTATGTATGCATTTCTGAATATCTCTCTTCTTCCTTTCTCAGGATAAGGACCAAAATCGTTGACCCTTACAATAAGATCGTGGCACGGACAGCCCAGCTCGCCCGCTTGCAGGTTATTTTATTACTTTTACATCTGCTTCTGTCATCTCATATCGCTCTATCCCTGGATATTCCAACAGAGGCATTCTGCAGAACTATTATTTCCTCATTGTCCTGCTTTACAAACACTGCGCGCGTTCCCTTAGAGACTTGATTTCCATGTTTATTGGCTCGACATCTGAGATAGATGCAACCCTGGCTTCACAATTGTTTGCAGTCAAGACAGATTCTGTTATACACCCAGCATGCGGAAGAAAAAAAGAAATGCACATGAACAAAAAGAAAATCTTTCTGTAATAAAGCATGCAATAAGAAAGAGCATGCAATTATTTATTTCTGTAATAAAAATAAATAAAATAAAGATTTTCATATTTTAGAACATAAAAAAAAAATTGATTTTCAAAATTTTATATCTAAAAAATAAAATAAGGAAAAATAAATTGTGTAATAGTTAGAATTTAATTAATATGCACTTATATATCTCTAAAAGAAATAGTAATTAATTATTCACTCTGATGTCCATATACTTTTTTTTCTTTAGAGGAATATTATCTTTGTGCAGTATTTAAAATGTACAGTCTTTATGAAGCTTTCATAAATTTTAGAATTAATTTCTGTGAAGCTTTAAAAGCCAAATCCCCCAAAAAAAAAAAGTAGTGCCATATTTAATTTCTTCTGAAGTTTACAGGCTTTTATCAGGTTCGCTTTCTGCCCCCGGTTCACATGATGTCATCACGAGTGAAGCTTGAAGTCTGCACAAAAAAAAGAAAATCAATAAAAGTCAATTTGGACCCTGGTAAGGAAGGGTCTCTCTCACACTCAATCAGTCACACACGTGAATACCCACAGCTGTTCCGCTCGACACGTCTTGTAGATTTACAGGGTCTTCGGTCCAGGTTTTTAGTTGCTTTGGGGAATTGTTATTAAATATGAATGAAATACAGCTGTGGAAAGGTCGCTGTGGTTATGAAATTCTCCCCTTTACTCTCAAAACCCCCTTCTGCTCCTTTTCTTGTGCAGCTTTATTGAAGTGTGGAAACACATTTGCATATTTGTGTTTGCTAATTAGCATAGCGGCATCACAAACTCTGTGATGATCCGTCAGTGCTTTAATCGTGGTTTTGCATGCAGCTATATACAGAAAATACATTTGTAAAGGAGACCAGGCCATATTTTATTTTTGTGTTTGACTATATCTGATGGCACAATCAGATTCAGAAGAGCAGGAATTTGTTCTTTGCATGTTATCCTGGTGTCTGTCCTGTCCTTGCCTTTAGCAATACATTTTAATTTATTTTATTCCTCGTAAGAATAAGACCAAACCTGACGATGAGGACAGCTGAAATTTTTTTCCTCTTATCCTTTTATAATTTTTCTGTCACAATATCTGATGCTCTGTCACCCCAGGACAAAACAATCAGTCTCAGACACACACAAAATCAGATGCACGTACCTTTGGGACAATTCAGCGGCACCTATTCGCTGAAACCCAAAAAAGAGTGACCTCTGCGAGTCCTTGATCCACCTGCTGTCTGCCCACAGGCTCGATCGTCGCCACACTATACTGAACGTGTGGCTCAATTTCATGTTTAACCACAAATGCACTAGTTTACAAGCATTTCCTATATCTTTTGTAATATGGCGTCTGTTGGCTGTTAGGGTGTGAACTAAATGTTTATTCATGGCTGTTTGTAGTGTTTTTATGTGTGTGAAATGCATTGGAAATGAACTGATGGCATATTCTAGTGCCTAAAGAAGCCTGTAAGATGATGCACATCCTTCTCCTTGATTAAATTAATTCAAAATTGATTTATTAATTGAGTCTATTAACAAAGATTTGTGCGAAAATAAATTATGCTGTTATCCGATTTGGTTGGGTTTTTCAAAAAGTCCCTTAAGTCTTGATTATATTTTGGTCTCTACATGTAGGTCAGGTACCTCCCTCAATTTAAGCCTATCTTTCCTCCATTTTTAAGTCTTCCAGACAAAAATTGTAATTTTGAAGAACAGGTAGCTATTGACATTTTTTTTCCCATGCTTTCCATCTAATTTAGTAGTATCTTCATTTCTGGGTGAACTGTCATAACACCATGATTTTACACTAGTAGCATAAAATATGGGCTGCTAATACCAATTTCCAGTTTTATTTCAGGTACAGTCTATATTATGGAAACTATGATTGCAATGTTAATTTCTAGATTTTTAGAGGATTTCCACTTTAATTTTTATTGCATTTTTAGTACGTCACAACTGTTTACAATCAAATGCAATTTTCCAAGTAGCAGAAAAGGCTAACTCGAGTCAGATATGACATGCCATTTCAATAACAAGCAAATAACTCAAAAAAAAAAAATAAATAAATAAATAAATAAATAAAAATAATAATAATAATATTAAACAAATAAAAAACAGAGCCTGTGGTGAGAATACTGTAGAAGAAGTATAAACATGGTGCATACAAAAAGGAAAGACAATTGGGTAGATTTTTAGAGGATTTCACTTTATCATAATGTGGACATCATTGTCATTACCTTATCATTGATATGTGACCCTGGACCACAAAACCAGTCATAAGGGTCAGGTTTTTTTCATACTGAGATTTATACATCAACTGAAATCTGAATAAATAAGATTTCCATTGATGTAGTCAGGATAGGACAATATTTGGCCGAGAGCAATGCATATTATTAATCAAAAATTAAGTTTTAATATATTTACGGTAGAAAATTTACAAAATGTATTCATGGAACATGGTCTTTACATAAAATCCTTATAATGTTTGGCATAATAAAAAAAAATAGATAATTTTGACCAATATTTTTGGCTATTGCTACAAATATACCTGTGCTACTTAAAGGAGAAGTCCACTTCCAAAACAACAATTCACAAATAATTTACTCACCCCCTTGTCATCCAAGATGTTCATGTCTTTCTGTCTTTAGTCGTGAAGAAATTATGGTTTTTGAGGAAAGCATTTCAGGATTGTTCTCCATATAATGGACTTCATTGGTGCCCGATTTTGAACTTCCAAAATGTAGTTTAAACGCAGCTTCAAAGGGCTCCAAAAGATCCCAGCCGAGGAAGAAGTCGGGGCACCAATGAAGTCCATTATATGGAGAAAAAATTTTCAAAAATCAAAAATTCCTATTACAATAATTTGTAATTTTCCTACAAATTATTTGTAAATTGTTGTTCTGGAAGAGGAGTTCTGGCCAAGTTTTGTGGTCCAGGGTCACATATTTGCTTGTGCTGGCTCTCATAGGCCCACAAGTCATTATGTTATTTGAAGAAACACAGGATTGAGACGTCTTATTCTGTGTGACAGGTGGCGTGTGACCTGTTGAGAAGGATTATTCGCATCCTGTACCTGAGCAAACGACTACAGGGGCAACTGCAGGGGGGCAGCAGAGAGATCACTAAAGCTGCCCAGAGCCTCAACGAGCTGGGTAAGTGACCTATCACGATGACCGTCTACTTTACTCATCTCTCGTGTCCTTCAAAACATTTATTCATAATGAGGCACTCTGCACGAGTGGCAACACTCTTTACCTCTGTTGTCTTTATTGGGTTACATCACATCAATGATGACTAATTGAAAATCAAGTTGGTGCAACACTCTTAAAAATAAAGGTTCTAAGGGTGGTTTTTGTAGCAAAACTATAGAAGAACTGTTTTGAGCTCTCTGAAGAACCTTTCAGTGAATAGTTCGTAATAGAACCATTTTTTCAGATGTTCTGAAGAACATTTAAATAATCTAAAAAAATTCCACTATAAAAAACTTTTTATGGATTGGAAAGATTCCATGAATGTTGAAACCATAGATGCCAATGAAGAACCTGTATTTTTATATGTCATTTGGAAATGTTGCATCTTTTTTTCCTGTTTTTAGCCCACTAATGGAAATTATTCAAAAGCCATAGCATCCTTCACTTTTGCGTAAATAGCTTGTACTGTTTCCAGGTCAGCCCGTTCTCATGGCCTAAATGTTTTGCTGAGTTTGCAATGCAGGTGCGAGGACTGTCTGAAACTGGTTATGAAATTGTCTGACCTGCTTTGGAAATATGTTAGGTTATGTTTCATCGAAACCCCCTTGATTAACGTCTGACCCGAATAACATTTACAAGTGACTTTAGTTCCAAAAGTGACCTCACCCGAGTGCATTATAATAATCTCACAGAGCTTAAAGTAGAGACAAAATCAAAGTTGACCCCATTTTTTTGTTATCGCACGCTCCAGGTCACATTGGTGACATCAGAGCTCAAACTTTCCTGTGTCATACACTACTAGTCAAAAGTTTTTGAACAGTAAGTTTTTTTGTTTTGTTTTTTTTTAAACAAGTCTCTGTAATTTATTCCTGTGATTTCAAAGCTAAATTTTTAGCATTGTTACTCGAGTCACATGATCCTTCAGAAATCATTCTAATATTCTAATTTGCTGCTGGAAAACATTTATTATTGTTATTATAATGTTAAAAACAGCTGAGTATAATTTTTTTTTTAGGTTTCTTTGATAAATAGAAAGTTCAGAAGAACAGGATTTATCTAAAATAGAAATCTTATGTGACATTATAAATGTCTTTATCATCACTTTTTGATCAGTTTAAAGCATCCTTGCTAAATAAAAAATATTAATTTCTATAATTTCTTTCCCAAAAAAAAAGAAGCTTTTTATTTCAGATAAATGCTGATCTTTGGTGTTTCTATGCTGTTTCTATTCATCAAAAAAAAATTCAATATTGATATTAATAATAATAAAAAATGTTTCTTGAGCATCAAATCAGCATATTAGAATGATTTCTGAAGGATCATGTGATGCTGAAGACTGGAGTAAAGATGCTGAAAATTCAGCTGTGCATCACATTAATAAATTACATTTTAAAATATATTCAGATAGAAAACAGTAATTCAAAATAGTAAAAATATTTCAAAATTTTACTGTTTTTGCAGTACTTTGGATCAAATAAATGCAGGTTTATTGAGCAGAAGAGATTTCTTATGACTGGTAGTGTATAGAGAGCACCTTTCCTGATCCAATTAATTTTTTTTTTTTCCATGTTGACGATCTTGTTTCACTAGAAAGCCCAATAATGATTTGAAACGCTGTTTTATGTTGACTTCAAGGGTGTTGAACTGATTGCAACCATGTAATTTTAGAACACTGGCATACTATTGTCTGGAATTTGTGTGGTTGTAGACATTATCTGAAATGTAAAACTTGTTTTCGGACACAGGTTTAATGGCTGTTATATCAGATTCATATTGACTCATAACTCTGTTGACCTTTTATTTGCACATTTGCCTAGATGTCATATGGACAGATAAACAGCGCAATGCAAATTCGGCGTGCTTTTATTCCAAGTTTGTGTGACAGTAAACACATGCTTCATTATTGAGTCCCAAGCCCTGTGGGATAAATTCCAGTGAAGATCAGCAAGGTACTTTTTCCCGGTTTCTATTTGCATACTGTTTTCAAGTGAAGCTAAATCAATGCAGGCGGACAGTAGTTCCCCATTGCGCGTACGGAGGGCATGCTGATTTTTGCATTTACCGCTTGCATAAGCTTTGTTTGCGAATTGCTTCCTGTTAGAGTTCCAAATCAGCCAGTTATGAGATTCCTTAAAAGGCAACAGTCTAGCATTTGGAACGGAGCTGTGGTCTTATTCTCTTCTTGACACAAAATGATTCAGTAATATGTTTTCCATCCATTGAATTATTTATCACGTCAAAGAGAGGGTCATATTTGGATTCGTCTCACCAAGCTAATGGATTACAGAGATATCTTTGCATTAGCGTCACCGTCCAAGACGAGACAATTACGTTGCTCTAACAGCACCTGTCCTTTTTTTCACTGGATGCTCCGCTTTTATGCTTTCCCTCCACCCCCTCAAGGTATAACATGAACAGCCAGGGTCTGATATGATATCATTATCTGTATATGCGCCTCTCTGGCATCCAGCGTAGAAAGCTGTCTAACAAATCTCCCATTAGGCAACTTGTTTAAAAACACACTGCCTTACAAGGAAAGCTTTTTGTCTGTAGGTTTTGACAGTGTTTTACGGTACATGCTAGATCACAGTCGTCATCTGTTTTCTTTTTTTCAAATACAGCAGGATGCAGCCCTGAAACTGTAGAAGCAATTAAACGGCTTTCTTTGTTTTGAAGTCTGTCTCTGGCGAGTGCACGCTGTCCTCGGATGCTTTTACAAGAAACCCGAAGAGGTGCAGTTGGATGGTGATTGCGTCGAGCTTGAGAGTTCATAGAACTGCTGATAGCATCATGTTATTGGATTGTAAACAAGGCAATCAGTAAATGATAATGATCCCTTGAAGGTTTAATTGACAAATCGCTTTCCTGTTTACGATAACTGTATGAGATGCTAGCTGAGAGTCGATCGGATAGAGTATGGTGCCAATTCAAAACACTCTTCTTCGTCATTAACTTTGCAGGCCATTTGTTATTTTCTTAGTTTATCTCAGTGCGTACGCAAAACATATGCCTGAAATAGCTCTGAGTTATGCCGGTCCTAACGCAATAATGACAGCACACCATCTTGCTAACATGATTTATGAATCCCTTCCCAGCGATGTAAGGTACGGCTGGGCGGCCAGATGGATTGATGAATAGCTGAAGGAGAACTCTAAATGGCTTAAGGGGAAGATTGACTAGGGCAATGGAAGGAGATGAAGGCGTTTTGATTGGTGGAGGACACGTGTGTGACTGCTGTCAGCTGTAATGAGATGATTGGAGTGGGATATCATGGGCAATCCGAAGGAATGAGGCTGTTATTGGGGGGAGGAAATCAAAGTCAGATAAATGTCAAGAGCAGAGAATTGACAGGAAGAAAGGTGAACGGCATGCTGCAGTCTGTTTGGGAGACAGTTATATGTCTATATGTGAGTAAATGTACTTGCATGTCCCACCTTGTTATTTTATACAGTTAAAGTCAAAAGTTTACATACACCTTGCAGAATCTGCAAAATGTTAATTATTTTACCAAAATAAGCAGAATCATACAAAATGCATGTTGTTTTTTATTTAGTACTGACCTGCAAGAGAAAATAATAGTTGAATTTATAAAAATAACCCTTTTTAAAAGTTTACATACACTTGCATTTTAATACTGTGTTTTACCTGAATGATCCACAGCTGTTTTTTTTTTTTGTTTTTTTTGTTTAGTGACAGTTGTTCACGAGTCCCTTGTTTGTCATAAACAGTTAAACTGCCTGCTGTTCTTCACAAAAGTCCTTCAGGTCCCACAAATTATTTGTTTTTTCAGCATTTTTGCGTAGTTGGACCCTTTCCAACAATGACCGTATGATTTTGAGATCCATCTTTTCACACTGAGGACAACTGAGGGACTCGCATGCAACTTTTACAAAAGGTCCAAATGCTTACTGATGCTTCAGAATGAAAAACGATGCATTAAGAGCGGGTACTGCCCTTAAGAAGCTACAGAAGATACTTGGATGTTCCCCAGAAGACAAATTAAGTTAAATTTAGCCTGATGTTTAAAGTTTTTCCTTCTGAAACATCAGTGAGCGTTTTAACCTTCTGTAATAGTTGTGGAATATATTATACAGGTTAGTAATAAATAAAAAAAAAAACATGCTTTTTGTCTTTTGCTAAAATAATTAACATTTTGCAGATTCTACAAAGTGTATGTGAACTTTTGACTTCAACTGTATATTAAAATAATATTGTATATTAAGTATACAACATTGTATATACTTAATAGCATTGAGTACTCATAGTATCTTGGTTATATTTACTACGTGAATGGCTTTCAGAGTAGTGGACAGATATATATATATATACCTAACATTCAGTGCAGGGGATTTAATTGTTTGTTTTCTACATCACCTGAACTGCACCTGCCTGTCAAATGGAGATGGGATGTCAATCACACGACTTTGGACTCAGTGACTCCCTCCTCTGGGAATATATGAGTGACATGTGGATGTCACGATCAGTGTAGAAAGGTAAGAGGAATAGATCCAGTAAATGAAAACAGACAGTGGAAAGGTAAGGATTCTCCAATTAACTAGATTTTAAAGAAACAGAGGTGATGCAATTCACTTTCTGGTATAATTACATTCAAGTTATCAGGGTCTAAATGAAGATGCATGTAATAGTAGCAATACCAGGCAGTTCGACATTCTTAACCTCTTTTTATTGGCATTAACAATGGAACAGTACTTTAGTACTTTAGTGCTAATGTGACTTTGGATGTTTTCAGGCCCTGAACGCAACTTGTAAGCAGAGTTTTGGCAGCCCTTTTTACTGGCAGAAGGCCTGTTGTTTGCAACTATGATTTTTCGTCCCCACATGCCTCTTAGAAATGTCTATACAGCTTGTTTACAGCAAAACTATAAAGCCTCCATTCATGGCCAACCCCAAACCTTCGGTCAACTCATCACAGGGCACAGGCCTCTGTATGATCTGTTGCATATAAGGATGCACAATTGGCTTAAAGGGCTCTTAGAATCTGCCATGTGAGTTCTTAAGAGTTGCCTGGGCGTACATCTAAGCTAAAAGTTACCATTTTGCTCTTGATTTGAAAGCATAGAGCCTCAGGATAGCTGGGACTCGGGTACAGCGTTGACACATGGACAGATTTGTCACACTGCGTAGGTTTTATTACAGTCGCTCACTGTTTTGAGAGAACTGTACTCCATAAAAGACATGCATCAATCATGCACTTCAGCTTCCACTTTCTCTAGTTCGGCACAGTGCGTAAGCTCTAAATATACATCAGCTACCCTGGCTCTGACCCTTTATCTATAGATAAACTCAAGAACGTATGATTGTAGAACAGTCACTTGATGATATAAGCTGAACATTAGTATAATGCAGGAATCAGTAATGAACTGTCAGATGGGTTTTCAATCAAGTTTAAAGCCTACCCGACCGAGATCCGCTTTGGGTAACTGCCGGCACCTGTGCATATAACTATTTTGCATTTTGCAGCAGCAAGAACTGAAAGATTTAGCGTGTGAACATTTTTTTCAGTGGTGTTTAATTTAATAAATCAGCATTTAGGGGCTCTACGGTGGTCATATGCAGCCTTGTTAACACCCTTGAGATATTTACAGCTTTATACAAACCGTAGATAGTCTCAGCACTGCAAATGATTTGACTGTAAATGCATTTTATTAATGCAAGCTATCATCCAACACTATTTGCATCCAATTCTGCAACTGAATATGTCAGCCCAGTCAGGAATTAACCTCTCCTTTTTGTATTTATCGTTGTTTAGTGGCATGACTTTGCCTCTCATACTGAACAGTGTGTGACCTTTCATTGCTGCAGTGCAAGGGGTGATCATTTTTTGTAGCTTGCCAAAAGATACAGTTATCACCCTCTAATTCAGTCTAACCCATAATCAAACACCATCAGCTCAATGGGTCTCACAAGGTCAAGTATCAACACCTTTTCATTGACACTCCCCATCCACTTCATACTCCAGCAGCTTTATTGGACGATATGCTGTGTACCACCTCCCTCATCCCTATAAACAGATACGGTTTTTATGCCAACTGGTCGTGCAAGTGATTTTGAAAGGAAGCAGACCTTGCTTTGTAAGTGCACCCTGTGACTTGTTGACCTGAGTAATACAGCCATCTTGTTCCTTTTATTTCAGAGTAGAGGGCAAGTAATATCCACTTAATGAAACTCATAGTGTAAATTCTTAACAGTGTTTATCTTATATTTTGCACCAGTAAAAATTTAACTGGCTGAAGCCAAAACAAAGACGCATAGCCACTTTCTCTACAGAGTGGAAAAAAAAAAAACTACTCTTGAAGTATGGCCCAGTACTATCACAGTTGTGTTGATACCAAAAAAAAAATCCTCAGCTGTTTTTAGGGGTATTTAATGCAAATGAACAAACCCGGGAGCATCAGTTTCTACTTTTTTACATTTGTGGTTTATACTTGGGTATGTACAATCTCTAGGACCACTTCAAGAAAGCACATGCAGTATTTACACTTTACCGTCTATGACATCTACAACAGTCACCGTTACAATAAATAATAATAAATTATTCCTCTTGAGGTACTGTACAAGTAATACACTTAAATTCATTACTGCTTTGGATTAGTGGTTTCCCTTTTTAACGATTCTGTACCTGATGAGGATATTAGCCTTAAATTGGCCCAGTAGCTCATTCCACATCCTCTGACGAGAGGCATTTTTGCCTGACCTCTGTCTCCTCAAAAGTCACCTTTTTGTTCCTCTTTGGGTCAATCCACGAGTTGTGGATGACCACATTATTGGGCATAGGGTCAGCTTCTACAACTGACACCACACGCTTCTTCATTTTACTCTTTAGAACCTTCTGAAATTTCTGCCGAGTGAAGGCATAGAGCAGCGGGTGAAAAATAGTGGTTCCATAAGCCATGACCAGGAAGCCCAGTCTGAGACGCACAGTGAAGTTGCTCGGCCCTGCACTCAGGATAACCGTGTTGAGCACGGTGATGGGTGTCCAGCAAAGCAGGAAGGTGGAGATGATAAGAAGCGACATGCGGAAAACCCTCTTTTGTCGTTCGCGGCGTTCCCGGTGCCGTTTCACTGCCCTGCGGAGGGCTATGATCACGGACACAGAGGTACGCATGGCCAGTGGTGGATTCCTGCCCGCGCTGCTCTGTGAGGCATCGGTGGACTCGGGCTGAGTGGAAGTCATGGAGATGGTCTTTTTCTTTCTCGGTTTCTTCTTGGGCGCCGAATGAAAACGCGTGCCAATGCGGATGTTGAGCGCCTGCAGAATCTTGTAGTAAGTAACCAGCATGACCACGGCAGTGAAGAAGAAGATTGGGATCTGCGCCAACAGGTGGTAGTAGAGGCCCAATTCAGTGTAGTATTGGTTTGAAGGCTCCTCCCCCTCTGTCTGGTTCCTTTCGTTACCTGCCTGGCTAAAGAAACCCTCTTCTATGAAGGGTACCAGAAAGCTAAGGAACGATAAAGCCCAAATGGACCCTAATAAGGCCACCGCTCGTCCCATTGTCAGAACTCGATTTGCAGGCCGAACTGAGATGTCGTAACGGTCTAGTGTGATGGCCAGGACATTGGCAGCCGTAGCCACACTAGCAAAGGACACGCAAGCCTCATGGAAACAGCAAATGAGTGCGCTGTTGCCCTCCAGTGGCAATAGCACCACCACAATCGTAAGTGGGATGCAGCCCACGCACACCAGCACGTCCAGCACGTGAAGGTTCATGGTTACAATATTGCTGACAGAGCTCACCAGGTTTGACTTCATACAATAGAGAGCCAGCACAGTCAGGTTGCTACTGAGACCCAGCACGATCTCCAACATGAGGAAACCTGTTAGAGACACCTGGAAGCTGACAGGGTAAGGAGTGTCCAGGTCCATTTCGAAGTCAAGAGGTTCAACGTTATCGAGGACAGTGACGTTGCTCATGATGGCCTGGAATCCCAGCACAGGAGGGGTATGCATTCTCCTACACGTGCAAAAAAATAGAAGATGGCTTAAATTGTTTAAATGCTACATGCATTTCTAAGAAGCATTTCCATGGCATGGCAAGAATGTGAATAGAAGGGATCACAGTTAAGAATGTAAAAAGGATGAAAAGATGTGCATAGGCTAACGAAACTCACCCCTCCCTTGTGTTCACTGTCCTCGTTAGGAGCTTGTGTAGCAAATGCAACCAGAGCGTTGATGTGTTGGCAGGTTGTCATAGACGCCAACCATACTCCAACGCCTCTTTATCTCAGCAGTGTCCTTTGCTCCTTCAATGCCATTCTGTTATGTACCTGCTCCGTTGTGTGCTTTTTTTAGTTTTTTGATTGAGCTAATATTTAACAAACGCATCAGCGAAGGCTGTCCTCAGCCCCAGCATTGCACAGACTGAACAAGTGAGGACACCCCGGTTTCCTCAAACACCTCTCCGTAGGGTTGATTAAACACCGTCTAAACAGCTCATACCTCGTTCCCTTGCATCCTCAGATTTCTGTGGGAGGATGTGGGAGATGGAAACACTCTGCTCTTCCTTTTCAGAGCGTGGGAAGGGTTTGTGCATTGTAATATCCACGTGGTCCTGACATGAAAGCTGTGTTGTATTCAGGCTTGTCTTCAGCCTTTTGTCCTTTGTGTTGGCCAAACAGAACTTACAGAGACGATCAGGGACAACACCATGCCCCATCCTTGCAAAAGTCCTCTCTTTTCATTGTTTATTCCAAGACTTTGCAAACCACATGAAGAGATGCATCTCCCTCAGTGTGACTAGCATTCCCTCCTCACTATATAACGAAAGTTGCACCGAGTCCACGGCCCCTTGTATTCCACCTGAGTAAATCACACTCCCACCTGCTGTGCCACAATATAGCTCCAGGAGACCGGGCAGGTAGACAGCAGTGCACAGTAATCACAACAAGGTCACAGGTTTCCAGAGGGAAGGAGGTAGTCAGGCCGGTGCACTGTGTGGCATATATTTACCCACTCTTTTTCACAGTGTTCATGTGGGACACCGGAACGGGAGCTCCATCCTCAGTAGTTTCACGCTCTGGCTGCTGGTAGGTGCAAAAAAGTGAGAGTTAGAATTATTTTTGGTCTTTCTACCCAAGTCATAAATGACCTTGAAAATCTCTAAAGGATAGTTGCATCATTAAGCCATTTTACACGAAGTCTCACAATCAGTGGTTTCTGGTTGTTCAGAGACCTTGCAGAAATTGTGCACTGCCCTTATAAAAATCAACCCCAGTCAAAGTCAACTTTTTGACTTTGACAGTGTCTCTGGTGTAATTTATTAGTTGTGAAGCCTAAAGCCCAACTCATTAAACTCATGTTCCTTAGAAATAATGGACTCCCACAGCGACTGTGAGTGGTTGTTTGCAGAGCAGGTTTGCAGTACTCCCACACCATACTTACATGGGCAGTACTCCATATATGTGAAGCAGAATACTCATACATCTCTCTCACTCTTTCTCTGTTTTTCTGAGCTAGAATGCAGCTTTTAGCACTAGCCAGAAGCAGTAATAGCGACAAGAGCGCTCACATCATCTTCCCCTTAAGAGGATAATGGGTTGAATGGGTTTCGATTACTCAGTTTTGCTCCTTCCACATACATTAATTGAGTTAAATGTGTCAGTTACTGTGGAGCATCCACATCAAAATACAGCATGCATCTATTTTTCACAGTGCAAGCATCAAAACAAGACAGTGCAGAGTTTTTCTTCAAGACAGTTGTTGAATCAATTCAGATTCCTGTCTGCAGCATCGTATATAACTGCACTGAATATATTGGTCGCAACCATGCACAGTATCCTATGTATTTTAAACAGTAAAAGTTGTCAGATCTCTAAAGTTATGGCTTGTATGGAATAACATGCATTCCCTTGAGCAGATGCTCCAGTTGTGAGAGTACAGAAACTTGAAGCTTTTTACCTCTCGTTGCTGCTGTAAGAGTGAGTGACCTGGTAGCCCATATACTTCCCAGTTTGAGTAGAGCCATGCCAGGACGAGTAATAAAGGACATGCTTAGCTGAAGGGATGAGTCTGGCTGTCTTCCTCTATCTGCCTTTCTGTGAGCGCTCCCTTGCCTGTCAAGGGGGGGCAGGAAAGTCAGATGTTGTAGGATGTAGTGCCATGCATCTCGCTTAGAGATCTGCTCCTCTCCTTCTCCCCTGTTCCTTCCCTCTGAGTCTTTCTCTCTCTCTCACCATCCCTACGCTCAATGCTTTCAAAATGCCCTACCTACTCATCTCTCTCCTCCTCCTCTTCTCGCTCTCTCTCTCTCTACCCTCCCACCTTCCTCATCACTCTCGCTTTCCCTCCCCCCTTCCTCCCTTTCTCTGCTGTGGTTTATAACACTCCTCTGGTTCCCGATTGGTCTCGTGTAATAGTTGTAACCCTTTATTCTCCTGTTGCTCAAATAGTTGCCAACAGGTGAATTTGTTGACATTAGGTCACAAAATAGTCTGCCTTCTTCCTAACTTTTAATTTCAGTTCTGAAATTGTTCGTGTACTGACCGTTTAGGAACAAGTAGATAAAAATCTTTGTAGGAGCCTTGAGCAAGGATGTGGGTGAGTTTACTTGCAAGGCAAGGGCTCAATCTTCACAATGCAAACATGACAAACCTCGCATGAAGCGTGATTTAGGTTCTGCCTTTTTGCCGTACTCGTGTGGGCGTGTTGGTGCACACTGATGCGGAGAGGAGGAATGGGCTAATTATGGAACATCACTTTTTTCACCAAATTCAAACCTCTATTGTTCTAGATGACAAAAATATCACAGAACGACTTTAAATTACCAAGCTGAACATACTTGTAAATATTTCAAGGTGAGCATTAATATTTAAACTTTTTATTCAGACCCTGTCCCAAGACATTCCTTACTAGATGCCTGAGCGAGAGAGAGAACGTGTTTATATTTTTTTATATATATAAATATTTTTAGACAATTCCTCGAGCTAGTGGCCCAAAGCTCAGTTTCCTTCGATTACAAAAGCTGATGTCTCATTCGACATTTCTAGTGTCTGTCAATAATGGCCACTCTCTTTATGTCGTTATCTCTCTCCCGTTGTATAAACTGCACTATTGAGTGTGTTTGTGTGATTCTAGCTTGATAATGCTGCTGTGACTGATGCTCATTGAGTGGAAGCAGAACTCCAGAAGCCCTGGGTGAATTAACTTGTGCTTAGCAACCGCAGGTTCCAGGAGCGGAAGGTACGACGCCAGGTGCCAGCTCGCTGGGAGAGGCGTGAGGGATGGAGAGTTGTGGAAAATCTGCGCCTCTGCTCCCTGGAGCAACCTCCTGGAAGCAAGCGTGCCCACTGGGTCTCTGTCACGACCCTCTGGGATGCTGCCTTGCAGCGTGCTGAATCTGGCTGAATCCCTTCCATATGTTTGGGTTCCTTGTTGTTCTTTTATTATATTTTAATCTTTTTTTTTGCATATAATTTTTTTTTTTCATTCAGTGAGGTGTAACTATCAGCTATTTGACAGCAGCTTTGAATGTAGGGCATCCCATCAGATTTTGGAGCCGGTGTGAGTGGTGGGTCATACCTCATTTTCTGACTCTCCTTTAAACCCTATCCTATCTGGCACTACTCTAATCCAGAGACATATGTCAGGTAGGACAGGTTGGAGAGCTTTATCCAAATGTGATTTGCTATCCTAAGGCAGTCCTCCCTTATCTACTATCACATTTACTGTTCCTTTTTTTATTGGTACATGCTGAACATTTGAACAGAAGCTTAAAGAAACGGCCACCTAAAACCAAAGCCAAACAGGAAATTCTGGTTGGCCTATAGTGTTATATTTTGTTGGCTCACTACTCCCTCAGAGACTCGGGAGCTGTTCTTGGTCACGTTCCCAGTGTCTCCAAGGACTCTCTTGCATGTGGACTCGGGACAGACCAAATGCAGATGACAGACCAAGTGGTCAAACTTGCCTTTGGCAGTCTACAGTCCCCAAAGTCCTACAGCTGTTCCATGAAGGCTCGGTGTAAGAGCTGCACATCTGTTGAGCCAGGTCTAAGTGGAACTAGCTTCACTTCAGATGGAGAACATTTGGGCCCATGACTGAACTGACTTTGGAGCAGTTTATCTTGTTAAACTTATTTGTGTTTGACATTCAGTGGCCTGAAATATGATGCAAACAGACACAAGGATGCTTTTACAGCATTAAACAGATTTTCAAGCACTCTTTCAACCAATGGAATTGATACAGATGGTGATACTAAATATAGTGCAGTCTCATATTCTGAGGTGCTAGGTTGCGTCTTTCAGTGCTCATTATCTGAGTTATTATGAACAATACTAGTGATGGCTAGACGATCATCTTTCTGCAGACAGCTTCCAATGCAGTGGAAGGGTCTGGTCTGTGGGAAATGGGATTGTCCTGTATTTAGCAGATTTCAGAGGCTTTGGTTGTATAAACAGTGTCAAGTCCCCTTAGCCTCCACGGGGCCAGCACGTCATTCTGTGACGCAAGGTTAGTGTTAATGCGAGTCTGGATCCCCTACATTGTGTTTTCACGGAGGCAGATTAGCGGGGACACCCTGACTGTGAACTTCTGCTTTCTGCGTATGTTGGTTCAGCTTTGCTTCACCATCCTATAGGGATTCTGTCCAATCCCAACAAAGCATTCCGAGTTCATCCACTTCCTGCCACAGTCTAGAGAGTTGTGTTGTTATGTGTTTTGTTGTATAGGGGGAGGGGAGGCATGGGAAAACGCCATCCCTTTGAGAGGGATGACCTTCAGAAAGCTCCATCACCTCCCCGATGCGTAATCTGGTCTGATTTAAAGACAAAAACACTTGTTTTTGTTGCTGCTGGAGTCTCGATAATTCAGTAATTCAAATGGAAATTGAAGCTGAAACTTCACATTCCAACGAATACTTTTTTGCAATTTTAGGACCTTCCGCTAGCGCTTCTTCAATCTTCAGACAAAGCCCCAAAAAATGACATGCCTTTTTCTGAGCCACATGTGTAGTACCTCATCAATTTGAATACACCATTTAGCAGTAGCAGCAGTGGTTTACTGCCTTAATTCGGTGACAAGTGAACTGGGTATGTTATTGAGGTATAGAGATGGTAGCTTGAACACCAGTCTGAAAGAGCCAGCTTATTCTTCCAGTTGGTCAAATTGATGTGCGAGAACAATGCCTGACCTCTGAATTTGATTTCAGTGTGCAAGTAGTGATCCTGTCAAGAAGCTGCTGGAGCGATATTCACTGTCTTGTCACTTCTGACCAGCTGAATTGTTTGTGTTTCCCTCTCCCGTCACATATCGTGGCAATGAAGTGTCCGGGTGAAAGGAGACATTGGGTCTGGTGGGAGAATAATAAGTCAATTGACAGACTTTAAAGTTAAGTGATTTGCCATGACACTCTCATGTGATATTAGCATGATTTCAGAAATACATGTAGGCTGTTGTTTGCCACAACAGCCTACATGTGCAACCGGGTGCAACCGTTTTCCTTCGCTGCTGCTGGGTTATGATACACGATGAGGTCCTAAGTGCTATCATTTTCTTTGAAACAGAAACCGTCAGTTAACATTTGAAGCTCCTTTAGTTAGATCATCCAGATGTTTTGGCACTGCAAATGTTTTCTGCTTTATTTATTTATTCTACACTAAAAACAATGCACAGTTTGTTTGGTTTTGAGCACGTCTTGTGACTCATTGCTATGCTTGGTGTTGAGCTCTTGAATTTAAATGCTTTTGAACCTAGTATTGCGCTTTTATTTGACATTTTCTTGCTCTTCCTCGTAATTTTCAGAGATGACTCTATCTACACCAACAGCAATTACCTTTTTTCACTTTCGTTTTAATCTCAAACAAATTGAGTGCCCCGCTTTGCAGGAATCGCCTTCTCAGACAGACCCCATATTGAATTTGCGCTAATGTGTCTTATCGGTCCCTTCTTTTTTACACCATAATAGGGAAAAAATTGCATTTCCAAGGTCACAGTTAGAATCGTTTTACACTATATTGCACGCCGCACCTTCTCTCTGTGGAGTGGCTGTTGTGCTCCATTCCAGATAAATGCAGGTAATAACTGTGATTGATGCTGAGCCTACAGTCCTCTAGTGCTTCTACAAAAAGGAAGGATCTGCCAAGAGCCAACACATAGTCATATGAGTGTCTTTTTTCTGCAACACTGAAACCACAGAGTCATGAACAGTGATTGAACAAGCACCTGTGCCCCCTCCCTTGGCATCCCCTCTGAACTCAATGACCCCAGCATGATTTGGATTTGGAGAGAGGAGCTGTCACTGCATTCAAAACAGATACTAGTTTATTTCTTATTGAACACTGCAGGGTATCTGCTGTATGCCTTTGCGTGTTTAATGGTATATTTCACTCAAAAATACATTTTTTACTTACCCTCTTGTCATCCCAAATGACTTTCTTTCTTCAGGTGAACACAAGCAGTGATTTGAGAAAATGTCTTCGCAAGCGAAACAATAGATTTGTTTAAGTGGAAGCTCATGTTAGAAGTCACAAGCTAGTGATTTCAAGTTCACAAGCTAGTGATTTGATGCGTTTTCCGATTCGATATTGATTATTTTGGATATACATCCAGTACAATGCATGGCGCATTTTCTAAAGGAAAAAAATCTTTCAACTAATGCTGTAAAATATTTGTATACAATTTGTATGCAAATGCTTAAATTACCCTTAATGATATTTATGATAATAGAGTTGCAATTACATATATAATTGCATTATATTTCTACTCCAGTTTGGTTTTTTGAAATATAAACATTCAAATGGTGGTGCTTAGAAAAACTTGAGGCATTTATTCAAACATAAAGTAAACATTGAGTAACAGTAAAAATTATAATAAATATGTTATATGGTGTATATTTAGCAAATTATCCTCTCTAGAGCGCCAAAACAGCATTTATTGTTTGAGTACTGTTATAAAATTTGAAATTTAAGACTTTCATATCAAAAGTAACAAAGCACAAAGCTTATTGCAGTTTATTGGATGGGAAGCGTGCTACAAAATATGCTACAATATATGACAGGAAGTGAGTGGGACAGAGAGAGGGGGACAGGGTCGGGAAAGGTCCATGAGGCGGGACTCAAACTCGGGACACCCGAAGCACAGCTGCGCCATATGTTGGCACACTGCCCACAAGGCTATCGGTGCCGACAACAATATTCCAATTTATGAGCCGAAAACAGTCTAGATGAATCGATTCTTGATGAATCAATATCGTTTCATAAAAATGAGAATTGTTTAAAGATCAATATTATTTTACCCAGCCCTATTATTGTGTAAAAACATGCGAAGAGCATGCAAGTTTGAGTAGTAGATTACGGACAGAGCAGAGTGCTGTCCTTTACATGAAGAATGCATCATGTGCATGCTCTACTTAATTAAATATCAACCTTTTGTAGTTTAATTATTGCAAAAAGCCCCATTGCAATTTTGATTAATTTAATTGTGCAGCCCTAGTTGCATGGCATTACAAATCTAGCCTGAGTTACAGAATCATCACGTCACGTTAAATCCATGCGACCATTTGTCCTCTTAGAACAACATGCAGCAGTTTCAGCACTTGCCATCAAAGTGCAAATGATAGAATGCTAATTGAGAGCCCCCTTCAGTTTTGTGGTTTTCTTCTAGGACAATGTAATCATTGCTGCACTCCAGAAGGGTGAAGTAGAAGAGGGTGAAAATGAGGTGAAATGAAATTGCACCACAACAACTTGTTTCTTTTTTTTTTTTTTTTTTTGGAGGGATCATTGATTTTACTCTGACTTTGGGCCTACCTATACGAACAAGAGCCAAAGTCTCTTGCTTTCCTGTGTAGAAGCCACCTGTTTCCTACAGCTCTCTATCTCTATAGATTTTGAACCCCAACCTCAAGGTCGCTTCTTAGCATCTGGGTGCTACAGCATGGAGTCATTTCCCCAGCAAGGTATATGACCTCTTCTAATGAGACGGAATTGGGTTCTTTATGATATCTTTGTTAGCAGTCGGCGAGTCGAGTCACGGAGTCGTCAGCTGGTGTGTGTGCCCTCAGAAGGCGCTAATGAGTGGATCTATGTAGTGACATTGTTCTGCTTGGTGCCACTGTATCCGTATCAGTCAGCATCTCTGACTCACGGGCTGTCTGTTCAGAGGCCTGTTCAGTATGGCACCCTGTGTTTAGAGATGCTGTTTCTTTCCCTCTCATTTACTTGCAAGAACCTTCCACTCTTTAAAGTTCACAGTGTGGATTTTCTTGTGCATCTTGCATAGAAACATATTTATTAGAGATGTGTACAACTACACACTCTTCTCTTTAAAGTCTCATGCATGAAAAATATGTATTTATTGGAGATACTATTAACATTTTTCTGCTCGATGATAGCAACTTCAGTTTATGCCAGGTGTTGACTGAGAAGACAGGTGGTGTTAAATCCATGACTACCTGAATGAGCACACCGTTGAGAATAACAGCTGGTCTCCCAGTTGGAATATTTTCAGGTGTAACTGGGGCATTCAGTCTCCTCCACCTGCATCCCACACCATCCTAGGAGCTGCTGCCCTACTTGCCAATGTATTTATTCCAGGGCATGTTGCCGTCTAAATAAATGCTTTGCTCTTTTCGATGAGTTTAATCAGCCCTAAGTAGGAAGCTGCCAACAAGAGCATTGTTCGAATGCTTTCTGAAACACCTAAATCAAGCATAATTTCCACAGCCTGCTGCGACGATGGGTCGAGTTGCTTCCAGACCCCCTGCTTAGTGCAAACAATTGCGAAGGAGACAGTTTGCATGCTAACGGCTCAAACGGGCTCCTAGGGGTGTGCAAACACACTCATCCTCCATATGACACGTTATCTAGCACATAAACATATGACTGTTTGTTAAAAAAAGGGGGGTTAATAAAGCTTGGGAGTGCCAGGATAAACTCCGATTCTGAAAGAAAGAAGTCATATACACCTAGGATGCATTGAGGGTGAATAAATAATACACTACAGTAGTGTTGGGTCCTATCATCAGCCTGTGAGATCGGCAATACATGATATTATCGTGCTCATGTATTTAATTATTTATATACTTCGTTTCATTGCCCGAAACCAGCTCCAGCATAAGGCTAAAAGCAGCCTAACATTATCAAAGAACATCATCACTGATCAGCCTAGCCTATTCTAGTGCAAGTTTATGCATTTTAAAAAACACTCGCATTATAAGTGAAGCTATCTACACCGTATGATCAATAAATCTCTTACCACACACTGCACACGTCTGCGGGGTGTTACGGCTCCGACGCGCACCTGGAGTAGATTGCGGCTTCGGTATGTGTTTCAACCCCCTGTACTGCACACGTCTGTGATGCGTTACTGCTCTAAAGTGGCCACTCTAGTCAATGCTTGTGTTTAAACCCGCCACGCTGCGGCTTGTTGAAGTGGTTCTCTGCGCTGCATCGCTAAAGTTAGGCTAATCCCCCACCGCGTCCCTACCCTCCCTTCAACAATTTGAATTTCCGTGAGCGGGATTTATTTTAATGATATTCTAATGGGCCATGTTGTGACATCATAATGTTGTAGTCCAAAGGAGCTATTCGTTGTAGTTCTTGAAAAGGGATTTTTTTTAAAAACTATCTCCTTTTGGAGTGGACTTTTGTAAGAGATTTGTAACTTTATAGATCTTTTTTATGCCCAAAGATACACACCACACACTGACTAAAGTTCAAAAAGTTAAAAAGCATAATAGCACCACTTTAAGAACAACAAAGCTGTAAAAAGCTTAAAAACCAACTAAATATGTTTTGTTCCATCTCTTGCAGATTACCTGTCCCAAGGTGTTGATCTGTCAGGCATTGACGTCATAGAAAATGACCTGCTGTTCATCAGTCGAGCTCGTCTGGAGGTGGAGAACCAAGCCAAACGGTTACTGGAACAGGGCATGGAAATTCAGGTAAAAATACAATGACGCCAGGGAGAAACAAAGCACAAATAGATGCAGCACTTGACAGTATTTTGAAAATGCTTCAATGCTGTCAGCTACTTGGAAACTCAACAATAGGTTCATTTTAGTTTAGGGGTAGACTAACTGCTTTAATTTATGAGTTGTTTGTCACTTGGCAGGCTGCAATTTCAAAATTCTCCAACACCAAATCCAGGAACT